>NC_056729.1:1263622595-1263660095 GCF_019279795.1 Protopterus annectens
TTTTATAGTTCATTTGCCAAGATAGCATCCATCCTTCCTTCTCTCATTTTTACTTCTTTTCCTAGTAAGGGGAAATGCATCATTCTTTCCTTTCAGAAAAAAATATTTGCCTGCGTAACATGATGTTTACCTTTTCTCTTTTCATACATCTGTTTGTCTACTTTCCATGTTTTGTTACTTACTTTATCTATTTCTTTCCCATAGTTCTACAAATTTTCTTTATATCTTATTTTTTTATTCATCATTTCTAAATATATTTTTTATAGTTCTGTTTATATACAACCCATAACTGTGATCGATTTCTTATAAAATGGTCTCATTGTCATATGATTTTTTCATAATATATCTTTTTTTCTTATCATTTCTTCCTCTCTTTACCCTTTTCTCTCCTTTATTATTTTATTTTCCCCCAGACTGCTCTATCTTTATAAAACTCTGCCATCTGTATCCCTCTGTCAATTCATTCATGTATTTAGAATAAATTATATAATCAATTTAAGTCATACAAATTCACTTTTTATATGTCCAGTCTCTATTCTTTACTACTTTTAAATCTTAACATTTTATTGAATTCCTTAACATTTTAGTATCCTATGTTATTTGACCTTTTATTTTCTCAGGTTACAGCTAACATCTTCTAGAATCACCATTGGCATATTTACTAAGATTGCTCTTGATTTTCTCCTGTACCTATTTCCCCCTCTTCACTTTCTAAAGTTGCAAACCTGCTCTCTTCTTGTGTATTATTAACCTCACTTTGAACTGTTATTGCTTCTCTAAGTCTCCTCTCCATTAGAGGAGAACTGGGTTAGGGAAAAACTCTGCTTCACATGGATGGGGAGCCTGTCCCAGAGAATGGTAGTCTTTGAAAGTAGAGCTCCTCGCTAACCCAATTCAAGTGCAACTTGGACAATTGGATGGGAAACAGGAAATTCATCTATGGTATGGCACCTATGTCTCTAATCAACACAGGCGACCTGTAAATGGTTCATATCCCAGCCCCCTGCTTGTAAATGTTTCATCTCCCAAGCCCCTGCTTACACTTATCAAAGGTAACAGAACTTGTCAGGCATTTGGGATGAATGGCTAGGCTGAAAAAGGCCTTTGTCATTGTTAGTCTAGTAAGCACCTATGAACCTGTGAACTTTCTGTACAAGCTATCTACATATGCTCGACCTTATTGCATTTATAAAATTTAATTTCATATTTTTTACATTATGTCCATTTCACTGCATATGTAACATTTTCTTTTAACATAATCCATAATTAAGTGATCTTTTTTTCATAAAAAACAAGTTTTCAGTTGACCCCAATATTTCACAACCCCTTTTTGACCTTCAACATTTATAATGCTATACATATGCATAATCTTTTGATTTTCTATTTTTTGGGTAAACATTGCAGTCTCATTCTCCAGTTCATCGCGCTCTACTATTATATACTTAAGAAATGTCCTTTACTTCTTTACATATGTTACTTAAATGCCTTTTTATGGCTCTATTTCAACTTCAGTCCCAAACTAGATACACATTTGTCTTAGTTTTTATATAAAATACTTTAAGTTTCAAGGAGCAAAGTATTTCTTTTTTTCATATTCTCCCAAAATTTTCTCCATTGGATGTCCATTTTCAAAAATAACATTAAAAAAGTCTCTTTACTTTTATGAATGAAAACTTCCTCTGAAGTTTCATTCACAATGGAGATATAGTATTATTCCATATACCCTTCTAATACTTTTTCTTCTTCTTTACTGTAAATCCTTACTGTGAAGTTTATTTTCTGTTTAAACTCTGAAACTTTTCTTTCTGCTTCTTTTTTCCCCTTATCCCTTACTTTAACCACTTACAATCTATTTTCCTTTACATCATCCTCATGTATAAGTTCAGCATCTTCTTTTTGTATCTGTCAAGTCCCCCAAGAACTGTCCTTGCCACTCTCAGGTTTGCTGTCCAACAGATCCTGTAATAAATCATCCTGCAACACTTTTAACTAGAGGGTTGTAACATGCAGTTTACCACTGTCCATAGACTCTGCCACAAAAAGTTCTTGTCGAAATCTACATTCTGAATCCTGTGAAGGTTCGAGTGCCTTCAGTTTTCGCTCCACACCATCAGAATGCTTATGTTTTACCATTACATCAGGACAGGAAAGCTCGACTGCCTTCCCCATATCTCTATCACATTCTTTTTTCCTCCATTATCTGAAGTGAAAACTCAACTACATCTGTCACTTTCTGCACTTCTCCAATTGCAGATTCAACAACTGATCCATTTTTTTAAAGAAGTGAAACTGTCAACAACTCAGAATGGAAACAGGAAGTGCCAGAGTACCAACAATCCTACTCGTCAACACAACAATGAGTACAGGAAGTTTCTTGATGCCCTAAATTTCCACTATTAATTTAAATATCACCTCACGTCTACCTTAAAAAGGGGGGACCGCTAGCCATGTGGGACTAATCTGGTTAACAAACGAAAAATGCATGCATACGTACATATTTACATACACACACACACACACACACACACACACACACACACACACACACACACACACACACACACACACACACACACACACACACACACATTGATAAATAAATAGATAAATAAAATAAAGTTGAGAGAGTCTAGAAGAACATGTACTACAAAGTCATATGTAGCAAACAAAATGATCTTTTCTCTGGTTTCAAAGGACAAAACAGAAACCAAATCATGGGGATGTGCCTGCTGTTCTTCACTAGCAAATGTATCTGTTTGCTTCATGCTTAGCTTATATATTTCTTAAAATTCATCTTTCAGCTATCTTTAGCTGTTTCCCCTCTATGCTCACACTGGCATCTACACCTCCAGCTAAGCAGCTTCTAAAGGCACCTTGCATCTCAGGACACACACAAGAGAACTGCCACCTAACTATGGTTTGAACTTCCAGTGTAAAATGTTGCTTTTTCTACATTAAGTCATCTGCTTCTTATCTCTTAAAAGTTTTAAGCTGGAAAATTGCTCTCATCATTAGCAGTCATACCTGATAAATAATAAAGATAGGGTAATTCTACATGCTAATCACTCTTCCTTGCAAAGAATTATTACTGAAGTAAACCTCAGCAAATCTATAGAGCTATTTTTGTTTGTTTTTTTTTACTAACCATCACGGCAAAGATGAAAAGATGCTGTACTACTTAAGCCTGGACAGATAATTGATATACTACGTGGACAGGCAAAGGCTGCCAAAAAAAAAAGACTTCCAGTGACAAAGGAAAACAATTCTAAATGAGTAGTACATTCTGTTAAATTTTTCTACAAAAGTCATGGCAGTTTGGCAGTTGAAGGAGAAGGCTGGATCTCATTTACAAGAGGGGCAGCAGCAGCAACCACAGTTTTTCTCACAGAAACTGGTAACAAGGATAGGTTAGAGGCAGACACATTGTTCCCTTTCCACGACTTATAAAAATATTCTAGACTGGATACAATTTCTATGGCTAGCATTGGGTTCATCTGTGCTCACTTCAAGGCATATTATATTAATTCCACTCAGCAGTAAGTCAACCACCATGCCACAGGAGCTGCTCTGAGAATATTCCCTTAGGTTATGGTTGGCATGGTGATCCACATGAAGAACACAGAGATGTTGTATAGGCAACCTCTTAAAATAGTAGCTGTTCAAGTGTTCTCCTAGTTTCAGAATCTATTTCTGGGAGTGGTTCAGTGCTGTGGTGAGTGCACTTTTCTCTCCCACCCTTGCATGTTATCTTACCCCTTCTTTTTCTTTGTTCAACTCTATCAGGAAGGCTGACATTCCTGAATTATCAGACCTTACCCCTTAGGGCTATAGAACTGTTAGAGGGGCATAGCTTTGACCCATTGTAAGACTAGAAACAACTAAAGATGGCACAGAATGATGCCATCAATATTTCAGGTACATGATGATGTGTGAGATAAGACATAAGCCCGTGGGGGGGGGGGGGGGGGGGGCACTCAGCTCTGGAAAGTGGCGATGAATGTCAGACAGCCCATGCCAGAACTGCCTCTGATTCAGATTTCAGCATGACCACACTAAAGTATCTACTATTATGTCAAATTAACTGCACAATGTTTCTCTTGTATATTTGCTGTCAGTTGTGCTCATGTGTAAAATTTAAAATCATACTTCACAGAGTTTAAAAGGAACTTGTTCATCTCAGAAAGCGGTACCCATATGAATATGTAATATTTGAATGGCTATACATTCATATGGTCATAAGTTCATACTAGACTTATAACTAAAAGAGACCATCAAGAAACTCAGCCACATCACCCAGTACTGGTGAGAAATAAACAGTGCCTCCTATGAAATAAACCTTTTCAACATATTCCTAGGGAAAATTTGTGATCACCTATCCAGTTAACCGGAATGGATTTAAAGATTACCAAGGAAGTATTCAGCATAATAGGTGAGGCCAGCCAATTCCAGAACAAAGAGGACACTGTGGGGTGGGTATCTGTCATGCCATGCAGTCTCACTGATTTAATAGTATAAGTTTAGATCTCTAGAATGGGTGGTTGTTTCACTACTGGTTCTATTTAGGGGAAGGACTTCAAAAGCTGCTGGTTCTTTCATAGCAAGGAAAGATAAGCATAGATTGCCTCTCAGTAGTCTGTGTGACACTGAGTAGAGCATCAGAGCTTTTATTCTATCAGAATACCTAAGGGTTCTGAAATCGAATAACATTTGGGAAAGGAAACAATGAGGTTGGTCAGCCTGGTGTAGGTGCTTGGTGAGGTAATGCTGATGGGCAGATTATATCCAATAATGGGCCTAATAAAGGATTAATAAAGTTGAGATATAGCCTCTTTGGACATTGAGGAAATACCATGAAGAATAAACTGTGCATGATAGAAGGATTGTTTAAGCACTACAGAAACAGGGTGGTCAAAGGAGAATTTGTTATCAACATATGTGCCCAAGTCTCTGATGACTGTGTAAAATATTTGTAGAATGTTATCTACATTGTAAGCAGCAGTAATGCTGGATTTAACAAAGGATACTATGCTGCATTTCTTAGTGGTAACAGTAAGCCCATGATTAATGGACCAAGCATTTGTTTGATTCAGCCCTTGCTAAAGAATTTGAGTATCGCAATGGTATTTGATAAATGCCCTCAGTTTGCAATCATCAGCAAACTTGGCTAACCAAAGTCTATCAGCTTGTATGTCTATGAACTCTATGCCAAAGAAGAGGGAACCCAGGAGAGATCATTTTGGGACACCACTAGTGACATTTTTTCTGTCTGGAGCAAATACCCACAACCTTAACAGTATAGGTTCTGTCACACAGCCAGTTATCAATCCAGTGAACTATGTATAGGTTACTGTTGAACTGGGGGAGTTTGTCAATAATTCTAGCACAGGGATGGAGTTAAAGGCCTTGGCAAGGTCTAGATAAACAGTGTGGAATGTATGCCCCTTGTCCATGGTCTCAATACCCTTTGAAAGAACTAATCCAGGTTGAGCAGGCATGATCTGCCTTTTAAAGCTAAACTGATGAGTATCCAGGGATATAAGGTCACCTATAGCATTGTTTATTTGTTCAGCTAGTAATACATTCCAAAACCTTCTAAATATTAATACTAAGATAAATAAGCCTGTACTTCCCATGGTAAGTCAAGGGAACACCTTTATGCATGAGTATGGGTGACTTCAACTACCCCACCATTAACTGGGAAAACTTCTCATGTACCAACTCCTTTGCTCAACGCTTTCTGGAATTCATAAACTCCAATGCCCTGGATCAACTTATCCACACCCCCACCAGGTGTAACAATATCCTAGACCTAGTCATTACCAACATGAATGATAGGTGTTCCACACCTGACGTCAACTCCTCGTTGGTCCGATACGACCATAAGCTATTCACCCTTGATATCCACATCCTGACCCCACCCCTCCACCCGCATTAAGGAAACCACGGTAAAAAAATTCTCCAAAGCCAACTTCATGCTTCTTAAGACAGAAGTGGTGAACTTCATGACACCCATGCAGATGGACAATACAGTTACAACTGCTGAATCCTACACAAATACGCTCTATAAGCGCTATGCTATCCCAAACAGAACCAAGATGCTATCCTCCAAAAAAGGAAGCCAATCTGGTCGTCTCCTGCATTAAACAAACTGTATAACAAAAGGAAGAAACTGTTGCAAAAGAGAGTAAAATCCCATCAGTGTAGGAGCTCCCTGGTCATCTCAGCTGAGATCCCTTATAAGATTCTCCAAAGCTAGCTACGAAAACAAAATCGCCTCTAATTCTAAGGACAACCACAAAGCATTCTATAGCTATGTCAAGAATCTCGATGGCAACAGCCAGATCTGCTCTGAGTTACAGCACAACGGCACAAAAATTACAGAACCAACTGATATTGCCAACATCCTGGCGGATAGGATCAGTGCTAACTTTACCCCACCCCCCACCCCCTAAAGGGCCCATATCTATACAGGAAGAATGCAGAGTCCCTGTAATCATAACTACACAGGAAAAAGCTGCACTCTTTAAAGCCAAAGACACAGCATCCATTGGACCGGATAACATCCCAGGCTGCGTTTTACATGAACTTCAGAACGAACTGGCTCCCACTGTTCAATAATAGCCTTGCATCAGGCTTTGTGCCCACTGAATGGTGCACAGCAATGGTTATCCCACTCCACAAAGGGGGAGCCACCACTGATCCCGGGAACTATCGACCTATTAGCCTGACGAGCCTGGTCTGCAAGGCCATGGAATGTATCATCATGGAACTAATAAACAATGACATTGGTAACCTCCAAGCTCTGGATCCAACCCAGTTCGGGTTTTTGAAAGGCAGATCATGCCTCCGGAACCTGAACAACTTTTTTGAGGCAATCACCAAAGCTGTAGATGAGGGTAAGGTAGTTCACACAGCCTTTCTTGACCTCACCAAGGCTTTCATCACCATCCCCCATTCTGGAATTATAACTAAACTCACTAAACTAGGTATAAATCCCTACATCACAAGATGGGTTGCCAACTGGCTCACTGACAGAACCCACACTGTAAATGTTGCAGACTCCAAATTTGACCTCAAAGCAGTGACAAGTGGAGTACCACAGAGTTCCGTCCTGGGGCCTCTCCTGTTTGGTATCTACTTCTGTGAAGTACAGGCTAGCACAGAAGGCCTCTGGCTAATGAAGTTCGCAGATGACTGCAAACTAGGAGCCATAGTCAAGTCCCCAAATGATGTGGACATCCTACAGAAGGGCCTCGCTGAGACAGATGCCTGGTGTCAGAACCATGGCCTCAAGCTCAATGCCAAAATGTGTAGTGTCATCTCCTTTGGTAAATACTCTGTACCCATGAACTACCACATACAATCTACTTAACACCAAATGTGTGATAAGAGACCTTGGGACCCAGGTGGACAGTAGTCTCTTCTTTGATAGTCACATCACCACAGTAGGCAAGAAGTCCTTCTACGTGGCACACCTCATCATAAAAGGGTTCTCATCCAGGAAAAAAGAGGTCATTGTTCCCCTCTACTCGAAACTCATTAGACCTATTATAGAGTACAACACCCCTTTTGGAATGTACCTCACAAGACATCTGCAGCAGCTGGAAAGGCCACAGAAATACCTCACAAAGAGGATTACTGGTCTCAAACAAATGCCCTATACTGACCACCTCAAAAAACTCCAGCTTTACTCCATAGCATTTCGCCTACTCTGAGGTGATCTCTGCCTAACATATAAAGCTATGTCAAACCCAGCGCAGTTGGACATGCTACACCTAAAGAAATCCCAATCCCTCCGAGCTACATGCTTTAGGGACCTAAACCTTGCCACCACAATAAACAGGACATGCTGGAGGGATAGATTCCTGTCCCAGAGACTTCCCATACTCTGGAACAGGCTACCCATCTATGTCAAGCAAAGTTCTTCATTAGCACTCTTCAAGAAAAAATCTTGATGAGTGGATGGGAAATAGGAAATACACCCCGGAGATCACTTCTGTGTCTCTGCTCGACAATGGCACAGGAAAATAACATTCTTGGGTGGCGTAAGCCACAGCACCTTGTTGACTAGGCTTACATAGGCCCTTGGGCCAATAACCTAGTACCTACCTATGAACCTATGAGTACCACAACTGCCATTCTCCACATAACAAGTGAAGAGGGTCAGCCTGAAGAATTGATGAGGTGTTGCTAAGTGGGACTTTACACTTCTTAGCAGGCATTTGGCAATATTATCAGGACCTAAGGGAATAGTATATTTAATTTAGGAAAATGCCAATAGAACTTGGCTCAAACTGAGCTCAGGAGGAGAGTGCGAGGAGGAATGGAGAGGAGAGAGGGAGGGGAGAGTGGGTGGAGTGTAACTGGAAGAGAATTTGTCTGCAAGAATATTAGCTATGTCCATGAGGTCTTTTGAATATATAATATTATTGCATAATAATTATACTTTAAATTACATTTTATATAACTGTAAAAATATATATTCTGTTAATGCAAATTAGAGATTTCCAATGGATTTTTTAAAAGATTTTGCATCATGTCTCATTTTCAAGTTGGTATAATTTCTGGCACAGAAAACAATAATGATAATAATGTAGTGCTAGTCAGTGATACATAATGCCTACTGCTTCACAGCAAATTGATAAAATATTCCTCCAGTTATTTGGATCCAGCTTATAGTGTGTGTGTGTGTGTGTGTGTGTGTGTGTGTGTGTGTGTGTGTGTGTGTGTGTGTGTGTGTGTGTGTGTGTGTGGTTTTGTGTGTGTGTGTGTGTGTGTGTGTGTGTGTGTGTGTGTGTGTGTGTGTGTGTGTGTGTGTGTGTGTGTATGCTTTCTAAACACTGACTTTTTCTAAATTGAGTATGTCCTGTTTTCTTTTTTAGTGACCAGTTAGCAAAGTTATACAGAATATCCCTATTTCTTGTTGGATTGCTCATCATCTGTTGTGAGAAGAAAATGTCTGACAATAGAAATGACAAGGAAAAAATCAGAGAAGGTATAAAAATCGCATTAAAGTGTATTGCAACATTATGTTCGGCAACATCTAGTATAATACCACTGCTTGGACCTGCAGGTTCCATTCTGAATGTAATAGAAAATTTTATTCCAGGTGATGATGAGAACAAACTAGGAAAGGAATTTGATAAAATTCAAGCTGAACTGAAGAGCATCTCTGACAAGACCAGTGACATTCTCAATGAAATTAAGAAACAGACAGGTTTGGCTATTTTTCTGACACCGAACACCATATAAATCAACTTTTTAAAGCATTCTCAGAGATCGAGAAAGCTGACCCTGCTAATATGGAAAACAAGAAAGAACAGTTTAAAACTCAGTATAAAGGACGCCAGGAACGAGATCTTGATTACCTCTATAAACTAGTCACAGGAGACAACTTGATTTTTGCTGAACCCATTCTAGAAGTTTACAAGAAATACACCAAGGATAAGGAAGACATGCAAAATTTCTGTGACCTCATCCGTTGTCTCTTCAGTATGGGCATCAGTTGTCGCATTTGTTATATGACCATCACTGACGCAGAGAAGGCTGACATAGAAAAGGAAAGCGACAAGTGGAATAAAAGGTTTAAAGAGGCTCAACGGTGCCTTAATTCTGCTGTAAATGCAGCAAATTAAAGGAGAAATTAATTTTTCAGAAAAAAAGAAACAGTAGATAATAGATAACACACATACAAAGTGTAGATGTGTTTACAGATCCTAAAAAAAAATAAAAAAGAAATCACATGCTTAATTATTTTATGCATCATACAAAATAATATTCACAGCAATGTAGAATGTTTACTTTTTTGCATATATTGCATATTCTACAAACATAGTGTAAAATTAATGATTGTAATTACTATATTCTTTCAAATTTATGTATGAATTTCTTTTGAATAAAAATACACTGGGCATCTGTAAAAATGCTTTAAAACACCAATTGTGTATGTGTGTGTGTGTTTTTTTAACTCAATAGGTATTTCTTTTGGAATCATCTACATAGGTGAATCAGAATGTTGTATTTCTTATGCTCCCTTGCTGCGCAGGTTGTGAAAATTATTTTTTTCTGCATGTGTCATTTGTTAACAACACTCATCCTGCTAGCTAGGCCACATTTTTTTTAGTCCTGTTACCTCAGTGTTCTTGGGTTTGTCTGTTGGACCCACCATGATGTTTATGCTAACAGTGTGAGGACCATTTGTGTGTGACATGTGGTGTTACCCCTGATTGGGCTGATCCTTTTTTTTGTGTAAACAAAGATGGCAGTCTAGCAAATGCTTCCTGCTTCTGCATAACTTTATGGGTTGTCCATCAATAGAACTGCCAATCACTAGTACTACCCTTCCTCTTTCTTCTGGAATTACTAACAACATAAGTATTATATTACCACCCTGAGGAGGGGAAATCTCTTGATCATCTCTACATATAGTACTCTGTACACTACTACAGACCACCGATAACCTGCTCTGAGATGTATCTGTAAACTGCAAGCATGGTGTTAGAGAAGCTTTGTTATAAAGTCATTTCCATAAGGCCATAGTGTGACAAGTGCATTAGCAGCATGGTTGTCCACAACTTTAGTAAACAACTAATGGATTTGTCTTTGAAGCCTGGGAATATTTAGAAAGAACTGTTTTCTTAACATATAAAGGCATGTTAGCGTGTTTATTTTTCTTAAATTACATTATAGAAGAGTTGGCAATGTGACTCAGAACATAGTTGCCCTGTCTGAGAAGGTTCCCTTTGTCATACAGCCATGTTTTAAAATGTTATTAGTTTATTTCTTGATTTTTTAACCTAGCTACTAATCACTGGCTACAAATAACTAGTACACCAGAGCTATCCTGAAATACTGCATAATTTATATGATTTAGTTGTGTTAATCAGAATATAAATGAAATATGTAGAAGTGACAGCTAGGTTTTTAAATTTTGCTTCGTTCATTATATCCTTAACCATTAGGTCATAGCTTAAAAAAGAATGTTGTTGCTTTTCCTGCTATGTATCCCTTTACCTGCTAGTTTTGATTGTAATGCAAGTGTTAGCTGTGAGTTTTATACATGTATACTGTTAAAGTCTAAATTTTTATATTGTGGCAATCTTTTGAATGAAGATATTTGAGTTGTAACATTACAAATTAAGCAAAGAAACCTACAGTCAGGTAATGCTGAGCAGGAGGGTCAGGCAGAGTCAATGCTAATTGTTGAATAAGGATAAGGTAATGAGAAATGTTATAAAAATTGAATGGCTTGGTGTACACAAATAAGGCAAAACAAGATGATGGAGCATGTCATAAATATATAAAAGCCACCACTCAGAGCTGTGTATGCTGTATAATAGAACTTGGGCGAACGTTTACAGTAATGGTAAGCAAATTGCTGAATAACATTAGGGGTTACTTCAGCATTGGTAACTGTGTACCTGTAAGAAGATTTTATTGCCACTGCAGTGCACAGGGGAGAGTGCTCTCTCTGCCAATGGGCTGTGTCATCCAGCTGCACTTAACATTTCATGAATTTCACAACAATATTCAGGACTAGTATTGTGTGGACAGAGTCTTCATACAAGACTTTGTGGCCATGTATCAGCATCTTCTTCTTGCTGGGGGAATCATGGAGTTCCCATCCCACTAGATATTAAGGTTTTTGTAGCATTTTTCTCTCCCTTTCTCTCTCACTCTCTCTCTCTCTCTCTCTCTCTATATATATATATATATATATATATATATATATATATATATATATATATATATATATATATATATATATATATATATATATAAAATTATTATTTATGGGGACCTTTCATTGACCAACTGGGGACGCAGTAGGGATATCTCAGGCGTCTGCCTCAAGAATTTTCCATTTAATTCTTGATGCCATGTTTCAGCATAGGGGAGCAAATGTAGATTCCACATGCTACAGATAACAGAGAGAACACCCTGCCAGAATTCTGTGATATAGTCCATTTCTCTGAGGTACTCGGGGCTATAGATTGCACCTGTATTGATATAAGCCCTGACCTCATGAACTCAGCATGAGATATGTAAAAAGCAAAGGGTACCACTTGATGAACTGCTAGGTAGTTTGTAATGCACAAAATATCATCCCCAAAAAGTCTGAAGGCTATCCAGGCAATTATCATGACTCCCACATATGGCTCAACTGTGAATTGTGCCAATGTCTGGTGAGTGATAACTTCTCGCTGGGATATCTTGTTAGTTTTAATGGATATGCCCAGAACGTTAGCTGATGACACCCATCAGAAATTTACAAAATATAAGAGACTAGGAGAACAACCATGCCCAGTACTGAACAAGTAACATTACTGAGTATGTTTTTGTGGTACTGAAGGAACACTTCTGCTGTCTGGATTTGTCTGGTTGTGTCCTACACTATGACCCTGACATATGTGCAAAAATATTTTCAGTGTGTGCAGTATTGTGCACTACTATACTCAGCAAGCAGTTGTGGGTACTTACAGGAGCAGCAAGTCCCAGCACACCTTTCAGAGGAGGCTGACTCAGACAAGGAGCCAGTGGAGGAGACAGCAGCAGGGAATGAGCATGCCAGATGAAGATCGGTGCAGTCTGCCATGGCACAGGCAAAGAAGCATCAACTTTCACATACCTTGAGAAAATAGTAGACCAGACTAAAGCAAATGCACCTCAGTAGAAGTGATGCATGCAAAACCATCACCATATTGTGCTTTCTCATGCATAGGATGGCACGTCTGTGTATCAGACATGGGTAACTAAAGTAACAATGCACAAGGAGCAGGGCACATTTATCATTACTTGAGCAGATAGAGGAAAGATCACATGTGTGGATCAGAAATGTTTGAGTGCTAAGGACTTTGACATCTACCACATACTTGGTTTCAGTTGTATAGTTACATGCTACTGCAATGGGTACAGTGACCAC
Source organism: Protopterus annectens (assembly GCF_019279795.1). Taxonomy (NCBI): domain Eukaryota; kingdom Metazoa; phylum Chordata; order Ceratodontiformes; family Protopteridae; genus Protopterus; species Protopterus annectens. Next base: position 1,263,635,518 of record NC_056729.1, read on the forward strand.
AACAATGTCTTTGTCTGGGCATAGACACCTCCACAACAGATGTAGCCTTGAAGTGCTAGCACTGCAGCACTGTGATCTAGGATGTATGTGCCCCTGATGGGTACCATCTGTGAAGGTAGAGGTGGAACTGGTTCATGGATGGCACCTCACATCAAGCTGTTGAGCTTAAAAGAACAGGACACATTCCAGTGAGGATATAGAACATGCAGTGCAGTAGGTCATCTTTCATACCCTGCATCACCCTTACTAACTCCATCTGTGCCTCCATGATTACTCTGCACAAAAGCAGGTTGTGGCCACTGACACAGTAACCTTAGTGTGATGGGAGGGTGGATGGAAACCATGTCTCTGGTAAAAAATAATTACTCATGCTCTTAGCATACTACTCCATACATGGGTTCTAGTGACTGATTCTGACATGTGTTCACTAGGAGATACTATAAATCCCTGACTGTTAGTGTCTCCATTAACCTCTTACTCCTGTATTGTACATATCTCCTGGGTGTCTGCAGGTGTATTATCTGTGTTCTTGTTCTGTGTAAGGGACGCAGTGCTCACATTTCTAGTATCCGACATACAGTATATTCACTTACTGTGTCACCTCATCCCTGCCATCATTATAAGAGGTTGGAGGTCCACCAACATCAGGTAGTACTAGTGTCAATTCCTCAGTGCTGGTGCCAGATAAAGAGTCACCTGTGAGTAAACTAAAGCAAAATATCCTGTATAAGTATGATCCAGCACCACAGGTATACATGAAGCTGAGGTGCTCAAAAAGAAACATTAAACTATATGTATATGAATATCAATCTGTCTATATATTATATGTAAATATAGCTATATGTTAATTGCATACTTTAAACATATGGCCATGTAGGGTAAACTGCTGATGTTCCTGTATAACATAAATCTGACAGCTTTAATAAGCTGGACAGTTTCTAAGAGGTCAGGATGACTTCTATCACTAGAAGATGTAGATGTCTGTGCAGTCATATAAGCCTGGTTTAAGGCCTCAGAGAGTACCCCAGCCCTGCAAGGCTACAATGCCTTCCTCACCTTTAGATTGCAAAATGAACATGTGAAAACCAAAGGAGATGGTGTTTCAATCCATGTTAGATATAAATTCACTTCATGTCTAGTTAGACTGGACAACTCCATGGAGTTACTCCAGTTCCAGGTTATGGTGAGAAAGAAAGAAAGACACCCATTCAAGTCCTAGCCAGTTATAGGTCCCCCTCCATGGGTCACAACACCCACAAAGCCTACTTAACCAAACTGAAGATAATATGAATGTTACAGAACACACTGGTTATGGGGGATTTCAATTATCCCACCATCAACTGGGAAAACCACTCTAGCTCAAACTCTCTAGCATAAACGTTTTTTGACTTTGTAAATTCAAATGCTCTGGAGCAAATTGTCTCTACCCAGACAAGAGGAACAAACATTCTATATCTGGTCCTCACCAACACATCAAACTGTTGCACTGCTGCAACTGTTGGACCCTCATTAGTTAAAACTGACCACAAATCAGACACCTTCGAACTGACACTAACACCAGAACTCACAAAGGGTGAAATCAGATTAAAAAACTTCACCAAAGCAAACTATACCCTCCTAGATGAAGATATAAATGCATTCTAAGCCCCAGCCCAAGCTGAAAGTGGTAACTATGCCAAAGCTTACACTAATGCCCTATACAATCACTTTCATAAGTGTATAAACTCAGCTGTACCAGATAGAATCAAAGCCAGAGCCCAAAGTAAAATCAAGCTGCCATGGTGGACTTCCAGCATCAACAAACTCTACAATAAATGCAAAAAGTTGCTTTTCAAGAAAACAAAGACAAGGACACAACAATGGAAAAGCACTCTCCTCTGCCTTAACAAGCAAATAAGACAACTTGTTAAATCTTCCAAGAGCTCCTTTGAAAGAAACCTAGCAAGTACTGCCAAGGATAACTAAAGGGCCTTTTACAGCTATGTATGTAACCAAAAGAGTAGGACCCAATCATGTGCAGAACTGGTGGGCAGCAGTACCACACATACTGACCCCACAGAGATAGTGAAACTGCTAGTGGATTGGTTTGGTGAAATTTCACTCCCTTATATCTTAAATTACAAGAAACCCTCCCCCAAACCCCAACCACCTTACATATCTGAACAGTAAGTCTTCAAAGCCCTGTCCAAGGCAAGGAACATGGCCTCTATGGGACCAGATGACATCCCAGGCTGTCTTCTAAACAGGGTAAAACATGAACTAGCATCACCACTAAGTACCATTTTCAATCATAGCCTAACTACAAGCTTTGTTCCTGTGAAATGGAGAACAGCTACATTTATTCCCCTCCACAATGGTGGCCTAGCAACAGACCCAGAGAATTACATCCCCATAAGTTTGACTAGCCTCATGGGCATGGAATGTATCATTATGGACCTCATAAATAAAGACACAGGTGACCTGCAAACCCTGGATCCTACCCAGTTTGGCTTTGCAAAGGGTAGATCTTGCCTGTTAAATCTGGTGGATTTCTTTGAAAGTGAGACGAAGGCCACTGACAAAGGAAATTCTGTGCACACAGCATATCTCAACTTGGCAAAGGCTTTTGACACAATCCCACCTTCAGGCATTACTGATAAACTTAGCAAACTGAATGTAAACCCATTTGTTGTAAGATGGGTTGCCAACTGGCTCACAAACCAGACACACACTATCAAAGTGGGTGAGTCCACATCAAACAGCAGACCTGTTACCAGCAGGGTGCCTCAGAGGTCAGTGCTGGGCCCCCAACTGTTTGGTATATAGTGTACTTCTCAGACATTCAGGTCAAAACTAAAGGGTTGTGGCTGACCAAGTTTGCAGATGACTGCAAACTAGGTGCAATCTTTGAATCCCCAAATGATGTCAGTATACTCCAGGATGGTCTCACACAGACCAATGACTGGTGTATTAGTCACAGTCTCAAACTGAATGCAAAGAAATTCATCATCATTTCCTTCGGCACAAAGAATTTCCCTTCATGCTTTAAATTCAATAATACCTAAGTACCCAAGAAGTAGCAAGGGACCTGGGATCACAGGCATCTGACTGGGAGGAAATTAGAGCACCTTTGAGAGCCCAGGGGCAGTATACTTGCTTCATAATATACGGGTTTTAATAATAAGCATCTATGTAGGTAGTATAACTCCAATTTCATACAATATAGTTTTTATACATCACTGCCACTTCGGTGCTAAACTGAATGCAAAGAAATTCATCATTATTGCCTTTGGCATAAGTAATGTTCCTTCATACTATCAAATAAATAACAAAACCATAAGTACCCCTGAAGTGTTAAGGGACCTGGAATCACAGGTTGACTGTGACCTTAACTTCGACCACCTTGTTTCTACCATTGTAAGGAAAGCTTTCCACATAGTTCACTTGATTAGTAAAGGCATTGCCTTGGGAGCAAGAGAAGTTATAACCCTCATATACTCATCACTTATCCGGCCCATAATTGAATATAATGCCCCATTTGGTATGTACCATACTAAGCACTTACATCAATTAGAGGGACTTTAGAGGTTTCTAACAAAGAAGACCAAGGGCGTCCAGAACGTGCCTTACTCGAATCAGCTAAAATCCCTGTCACTATACTCCATATCGTATAGATTTCTTAGGGGATACTTATGTCTGGCCTACAGAGCAACCCAAGACCCAAGCCTAATGAACTTACTGTATATCCATAAATCAAATGGGTAAGGGCTACCCACTCCAGGGACTTAAATATGACCTGTGACTTACATAGGACATGCTGGAGGGACAGATGTATCTCCCAGCAACTGCCACATCTTTGGAACTGGCTACCAGTTCATGTGAAAAAGAGCACCTCTATGACATTGTTCAAGTGGAACTTGGATGAGTGGATGGGACACCATAAATTCTTACCAGGGTTAGTGCCCACAACCCTGCTGGACATGGGCAGTCATCATTAAATGCAATCTTTGGTGTTGACTGGTACCTCTAAGGTATTACTTTGGGTTGAAATGGCTACATTTGAAATGACCTGTGGGCTGATAGCCTAGTAATCTCCTATGATCCTATGACCCTATGAGCAGGTACTCTTACTTAGAAAGATGTCTACATACCTGGAGCATCTCAAGTAGATAATCCTGTTGGCCACTGAAGGTCTCTCTAACATTCAGCACTGCATTGTGGAACCATGTTTAGGTGTCACTGCCTCTGATAGAGGCCAGAAACTCCTCTGTCTTTGTGAGAGGAGGCTCAACAGACAATCCAGCACCCATCAACTTACCTTTTCATGCTAAGGGGATAGATATTTCTTCAGGGGCATGTGTAATGTCAGTGGCTTTGTGGCATACCATATAAATGTTCCCCACCAGATCTTACAAAGTACAGTCTCAGTAGGCCCAGTAAGCAGCATTCTGGACAAAAAGCCATTGGTTATAGAGATAGAGAGCTTGGAGTAGAATCTCATTCTCTGGAATGTTTCTGTGTAGTCTTTCCAGTAGAGTCTGCAGTGTGTTTCTGCTTACTCTGTTTTTCAGGCATTGCTCTGGTAAGTGTTAACATCTTCATTGTGAGTGACACCACCAGTCTCTCCCTTGCCTATAAAGCATGCCTTGTTGTGTCTGACATATATATATATATATATATATATCTTTATCCACACTGTTTAGGTAATGCCAGGCACATAAATTTATAGAGCAAATGCTTCTCTCAGTACAATACCTACAACACTGCAGCTCATCATCAAGGTGATATGTATTTTTTCATTCAAGCTTAAAAAACATTTTTGCATATGATATATATGTGCAACTTAATAATCAGGGAAATGCTTTTATTGAAACTGGTATCACAATCCCAGCCAAAATGCATTGACTTGTGTACAGCTGGAAAGCCCGCAGAAATACCTCACTAAAAGAATCACAGGCCTAAAGCAGATGCCCTATGCTGACCATCTAAAAAAAACTCCAGCTATACTCTGTGGCATGTCGTCTACTCAGTGGCGATCTCTGCTTAACATACAAGGCCATGTAAAACCCTGAGCTGTTGGACATGCTCCACTTAAAGAAATCCCAATCCCTCATAGCCACACACTCCAAGGATCTAAACCTTGTCATCACAATGAACAAAACATGCTGGAGGGATAGGTTCCTGACCCAGAGACTCCCCATACTCTGGAATAGACTGCCCATATATGTCAAGCAGAGCACCTCCTTGGCCGTCTTCAAGAGGAACCTTGACGATTGGATGGGAGATAGGAAATTCACCCTGGGGACAGCTAGGGGTGCTAGACAGCGGTCCAGGGAAATAAATATTGTGGGAAGAAATATCCGGAGAATTGTTTGGCTAGGCTTGTATAGGCCCTAGGGCCGATAGCCTAGTACCAACCTATGAACATTTGAACCTATGAGTATGTGCTGATGGATGTGTCTCCCATTATTCTTGACAATCCTTTAACCCAACAATTGCCTTGGCCCTGCATTACCCCTCTCAGTACACATTCCTAAAACATTTGAAAGTATTGGCTAACATTTCATTTTATGAGAACAAGTACAATAGCACATACCAGCAGCCATACACAAAAAATGAACTTAAAGTTGCAGATAACTTGGCCTTAACAATTTTCTCAGATTCAGCACTCACAGGTTCACAAGCTGCTGCTCTATGACATCTTCCATAGCACACTGGTTCTCTCTGCTTTCCCTCATACTTATATCATACAAATTCATCTACCTTGGCACAAGGACTGTACTAATTCAGCCTCGGCTCATTGCTGTTTCTGAATCAGTCATTTGCTAAACACTGCATTCAATTCTGCTCAATGTCATGTGCATACCTCAGTTCCCGTGGGCAGTATAGTGTATATGCATGCCATACCTCTACTGGAAAATTCGTAATTCCACATATAACCTTATGAAAATAGAGTCACTTTAGTACCTGATTTCTCAGCAGTATAAGGACTGCCATGTTCCAGATATTTTTGAACCATTTAAATATTGTATCTATTTTAGCTTGGCCAGCCGTTGGCAGCACAAATGACATGTGCATCAATAGTCATCATTGTGCAGCAGATGATGCATATGACAATGGGTATGGTCAAGAATTTTCTGTCATTTTTTTTTTTTTTTTGTGAGTTTTCTGGGTAAGACTCCATGAGGGAGAAGGGGAGGGGAAATGCACCTGTTAGATTACTGAGGTGGTATGTGGAACAAACCAAAACTCCTTCTCCATTTCTTCCGTATAAATTGCAGTCAGGGGCTCTTGCAGAAGGGCTAGCAATGGCTTCAGTATAACACTGAGGCTTGAAATAGTTTAGCCCAGGCTGCCAGTGTCATTCCACACATGGGAGAACAGTGATATCACCATTATAAAGACTGGAAGAAATAAACTCACTACCTCGTAAGCCGATAAAAGGATGAAGTTATACATCAGGCAACACATTTGTACTCTAAATAAAACTTGCATTAGCTATACCTGCAACCTGCCAGTGCATATTATCTACAGATCTTACACACTGCTGTCTTTTTTTCTCCATAGCCTGTGTAACTTTTGCAAAGAAGAGGCAGCTGAACAGGAGGAAGTTAGAGCACCTCTGAGAGCCCCACGGGGACAATCCTTGCTTCATAATATACAGGTTTTTAATAATAAGTATCTGTTTAGAGGTCTAACTACAATTTCATACAATATGTTTTTTATACATCACTGTCACTCTGATGCTAACTTCAATAATTCAGAGAAAGCAGAATGATGTTTTGGATGTTATTCTGTGTTCATGCCTATTGTATTATATTTGGAAAAGTGACCATACCTCTCAACCTCTTAGTGCAGGAAATCTGGACAAACCCTAAAATAATGGAGGGACAAAGGCCCAAAAACAGGGACAGAATTTAAATATTGCTTTTATAACCTTAATACATTGCTAGAATAACAGGATTTGCATAAACATACATATTCTATAGTATATGAAGTCTAAATTTCCAATGTATGCCTTTATTTAGTGACTTTAAACATCAGTAATTTGCCATAAAACCACAAATTGTATGAGGAATAGACCAACAATATGAGACAAAGATCTGGACAGTTGAGAGGTATGCAAGTGTCTTAAGATGATAAGGCAGTGTATTCACATTATGATAATGCCTGTAGAAGTACCCCCTCTCATATGTACTCTGACATGCTTTCTAATTTGTGGCCATACTTCTCAAAGGTCCAAATTGCCACAGAATGCCTAGATATTTGCCTGGTCTGTTCCTCATAAAACTGTGGTTTTCTGGAAAATCACTGAGGACGGAGGTCAGAAAATAATGACCGACATTTGAGTTTCATGCCTTATACTCTTTAGAAAATTCATGCTAATGGAAACTTATTTAACCAACTTTCTAGGTTTGTAGGAATAATATTTAAAAAGTGTCACTATTTCTGGGCCTTTCTACCCATATTATTTATGGCTTTGTTCGCAATTCTTGCTCTAAGTGTTTGAGAGGTGCATTTGAGATGTCTTTTTCATTATAGACACTACTTTATAAGGGAAAATAAGTATATGTCAGATTTCTATTTTTTGTGGCCATTTCTTTCACAGACCCTCTTTGTCAATTTACTTTGTTCCTTTGATTATATTTTCTATGACGGAATGTACATCTGAGCAGCAATTTTACTTGTATATGTACATTGACCTCAGACATTCCATTACTGTGTATTGGGCTATAGACTTCTTTTTCAGGATTGTCTAAGCAAAGGAGCTGTCTAAGTAGCACAATATGTAAAGACACCATTTCAAGAATGGTGGGGTTGATGGCTGTTGGTTCAAGTCTCTCTCTCTTTGTATATACCTGCAGCTTTAGTAAGTTAAGAAGTGTGTTTGTTGTTCATTTGGTTATATTACCACCAGTGCTATGATTGCAAAAATATATATCGGCTTCATTTTTTATTGTATATGCAGTTGTCTCTCTTCCCAGCATTCTTTGTCAGTATCCATTCTATTACATACTTTTATTTTATTATTTTTGTCTCTCCATTTATTTTACTGTCATATGCTACAGCATTTTGACCCAGATCCATCCCTCAGGTAAGGACCATCGGCACCCCACAGGTGGCAGTAGGCGTGCCACCAACAACAACTGAAACATCCACTTCTGGATATCATCCTGCCACAGTTACCTACACATTTTTTTGTCCTACTTGCACCTTCCCAGTACTGGCTCCACAATTTGATCCAGGGCCTAGTTGTGACAGTACTTAGGATGGCAGGTAAGCTGCCAATGGGTTGCAGCTGTCCGCAATAGCAAGTATGGAACATGAACTTATCCCTAATCTTAGATTTTCCCTTCTTTTGTATCTATGTCCACCCCTGGGTTTTGTCCAGTCGTCAGCCCTTGCCATTGTCTTCTTTTGATTTGTTTGATGTCTATTTCACCATTGTGCTTCCCCTTCTTTATTGCTTTATCACACCCCTTGTCAGTCTTATCTGTCTTTCTATGCTACCTACCATAACCCTCTTAGCTCCCTTACTTCCATCCCAGCATACATTCTCTCCAGTTATCAAACCTGTACACCTCTTCCACAAAATATATTTTATCCAAATTTCTACATCCCATAATACTCATTCTAACTTTTCACATTATATTCTATCATCTGCTTGCTTCCCCTTTTTATCTCTTTCATATATTCCCATGTCCACCTTTTAATTTAGTCAAAAAATAGATGACCACCCCTCACTTATGGTCATTAAAGACTACCAAATCACTTCGCCTTTTTGCCTCACCTTTGTCTGCAGGATCAAGCAGAGCACCAGCAAGTTACAGGTACAGACATTAACACTGGCCCTGTTTTGTGTTGTTCCAAGAAGCAGTACTGCCACGTTTCACACCTTACACTACTATGTTCAAACAGTATCCTACTCTTCTGATATTTGCAGTTGGCATATGTGAAAATAGGAGTGACTGTAAATTTTCAAGCATTTATCTTTGTAAAGTATTACAGTGACAACTATGTCTTCAGTCAATGAGTTCAGAGTACAAATATTTGCCCATCTCCTACTCCAGCATTACAGGCCAAGGCTCCACTGAGAACAATAGTAAGGGCCACAGCACAAGGCAGAGGCCTGGAACAGCCTGGCACAAGACTTTGCACATGCCTCAGGCATACCACATAATGGTGAGCAATACCCCCACCATCACAGTGATACAAAACCTAAAACTCCCATCCTCCAAGGGCAATGAGATGGAGCGGTAATGGAGCATGTACTAACTGTGTCCTATTAGTAAGACATAGCTTAAACCCCGCATGCAAGCTGACGCTGTCTGCCATACAATATCTAAAGAACTCCTATATCATTCTCCACAACCCTTGAGCAGACAGAACAAATTGCACAGCTGCACCAGTAAGCTTGAACACCTCGGGGAGGGATGTGGTGAATAGAGTTATTACAGGAAGTGTAGCATTACATGTTAGAAATCCAGCCACTTGTTATGTCTGTACTCAGGTTAGGCCTGCCTTTTTCCCCAGGGTTACCACATTATCATATGTCCAGAGTAGTACTTCATTTTTGCACATGTATGAGTTGCCAGCAGTGTCATAGAGGGTATGTATATTGTTATTATACAAGTAAGTTATGTTATACACTGTCAGTTGTTTACAATTGATCATATAGCAATATGGTGGTTAAGATGCTATGCTAATATTTTACTGGAAGTACAACAGCTATGTTAGAAAATATTTCCTGTCCTACCATTTTGGACCATTTAAGATTTTACCTGTTATTTGGGAGCACACAACTGCTCATACAAGGAGTGTTAATCAGAAAGGAAGCTTGGTGATAAACCTTGCTTTATACTCCCGGCACTTATGCAGCGGTAGAGTACTGAATAAGAGCACTCTAGGGTTGAATACATGCATGTCAGTGGTTGCAGGCTTCTGTGGGCATATACTTAGCTCAATGTGTTAAGGTGCTACTCTAAGGCTGGCAGTGGGTACAGTCCCACCATTGCTAGTGTATTAATTCTGCAAGTGTGTGATCCAGCCATCAGTGCACATTTCAATATAGGTATTTGCTCAACTGCTGATGTAGGTCATGATATAAACTTTTTTTTAGATTAGAGATGATGACATTTGTAGATTCATTTTCTCTAGGGGTTGGGTATTGTATGAAACACACCATTACATTTTGTGTTTCACAACTGCTTTTTATTAGACTGCTGATGTAGCTCAGCATGCAAATGCAGTCCATTTGAGATTACAGGTGATGAAGGCTGTAGGGTCAAGTTCCCCTTAGAGTCTGCGTGTTGATGAGTCTTTCATTCTGCATGTGTGTGACATGCACCACTAGTTTATGTTCCACTACAAGGTTTTGCTAGACTGCTTATGCCACTCAGCATGTGCATACAGTGTCTTTGTGGTTATACACGATAAAGGCTGTTGGTTCAAGTCCCCTAGGGGTTGGACATTACCACACACTAGCACATTGTTATCGCAGGATGGTTATTTTTTGACATTTGAATTATAGTATAGGAGTCAGATGCTGATGATGTTTTAACTTCACATTTTTACTCTATTTGTATTTTTATCCAATATCATCTTTCTAGCTATACCTTCCATTGTATAGACTTACATTTTTTATTTGTTTCTCTCCATTTCTTATACATTTATATGCAGTAGCATCCAGACCAGCACCCATACCACCATCCAGGCTGTCACCCCACCACTGTTGGGATCTACACCACTGCCACCAACACCACAGCCAGGGTGTCCCCAGCTGCTGCTACTATCATCTGCACCCCCACACACACTACCAATAACAGTCACTGCCACTGGACCTGCTCAGGAGTGTGCTGCAATAACACCTGTAGGAAGCAGCAACAGTGGAGGTCAAACACTTGTCACATGGTAGCAGCTGAAGAAGATTGTGTGGAACATTATTGTGAGTGGCTGAATACATGAATCAGTTGTCTTGATATCTACCTCCAGCAGCTTGTGGAATTGTGTCCCTGCTCAACACTGGCATTATCATTAGTGCCAGAACCCAGTGGCAAAGGAGGCCAGAGCAGGAAATTATCTTCCACTGTGTGATGGCTGGCTGGTTGGACAGCTGAGTACCTCATCCTTCCCACCATTACAGTGTTCATCTCCATTTTGTGTCTATTCCCATGTCAATTTATTGTCTCATCCTCACCATAACCATTGTCTTTCCTCTGGGTGTTGATGCCACCTCTCCATTGTCTTCAACATCCCTGTTAGTGTCAGAAGCTCCCCATCAGTCTTGTCTGTCTTCTGTGTTTGTTTATGTGCCCCTGGTACCTACCCTATCACTAATACTTTCCTCTTCCTTCCCTTACTATGTTTCCCAACTTACATTTTCTTCATGAATATAAAATGGGCACCTGACCTGCTTCCTTAGTTATTTCTCTTATGTTCCACCCTCTGCTTGCTTCCACATTTTCACTACTTCCCTAGCTTGTCATTTCTAGTCTTTAATTTGATCAAAAGATAGATCAGCACACAAGTCTGATGGTCCTTTAAAGCTGTCACATAACTTCTCACTGTTACTGTGCTTGCTGTATCATACACAGCATGACTAAATCATGTGCATAACTGATGAGCACTGCTGGTGCTCATATTTCCCTAAGGATGCACTGTACTACTACCAGTTCTTCCTGAAAGAGGGGTATTTAATGAGATGTTGATTGCATATGCTTGCCTAGCCTCATTCATTGTTAGAGCATCAGAATGTATTGATCACACACATTACACAGAGGAGGACCAGCTTTGATTGTGCCTGCACTGTTTTATTTTATTATGGATTCTTTTACTATTTCTTTTGCTTAATTAACAGTATGTGGCAGTATTCAGTGCAGCTCCATGCAACATTGTATGCGTCAGATGCAGGCACATTCATTTTCAAATTGTCTTTGGAACTTTAGTTAACTTAATCTCCCAGTTACAGCTGTATAAATCGTAAAGTTAAGCAGCGGTACGTTGTAGCCCATCTAAAGCCAATCTCATAGCCAATCTAGACCAAATTGATTATGGCCTACAAGGTTATGAAGCTTGAACCATTCTCTCTCTCTCTTTTTCTGAATTTATTAGTTTACTACCCCAAATCAATATCTTAACTAAGAGCTAAAATGGTATTCTCTTCTTTTCCCTCATCTAACTGACCTTATAGCTAGGTTTGACTAGAAAACTGACTGCTTTGGGTTAACTTAGTGTTCAAAACTTCAATTAATCTATGTCTACATATTTTTCTTAAACAAGTACTTTAATCCAGGAATCAAAACAGTATTATATTCTTTTATTTTTGTACCGAACACACCCCACATTTGTCAAAATGGAAGGTCAGCAAACTTGTAGATCTTCTATTCCCAGCCTCATTACACTTGGTATACTCATGCAAAGTAATATTTTACTTAACTCATTTCTGTACCTAGTCAAAATCAAGACCATGCTCCCAAAAATCAAACCTGTCCTGTGAGCTTCACCCACCTATACAGCAATCCGCACATATGTATACGAAATTATCATCCACTGAGGCACTAAAGTTTTATTAGTTACACTTTGTTGGCCTAGTTAATCCCACTAAAAAGCCATGTTGGTGCAGTGGTTAGCATATCTGCCTCACAGTAAGAGGCTTTCCAGTTCAATTCTTGGCTGGAGCACCTTCTGTGAGGAGTCTGCATGTCCTCCCTGCAGTTGAGCAAGTTTTAAAGACCTGCAGGCAGGTGTGTGCGTGTGTGTCTTCACTGAAGGTTGGGCACCAGGCTGGCAACTTGACACTGAAAAAAAACTCACTGTCAATCAATCTATGGATAGCTGATCCACTATCGCAACCCTTAATTAGGAGAAGCCAAAAGATATTGCTTTTTTGACCTAGTTAATCCCACTAGGCCAATGGCCTTGCTTGAGGGGAAACGGGAGGTAGTATTACTAATTTGGCCAGGACACTGGGGAGCTTCCCATACTTATTTTAGCTATGGCTGGTGAGCTCCTATAGCAGTAAGGAAGTGGCCTACAAGAAGTAGCAAAATAGAAGAGGCGAGAAAGGCTATGCAGAGTTTGAAGATGGAAAGTGAATATTTGAAGAAAAATGTTATTTGATATGGAGCTTCAGAATGCAAACAAAGACAGCTATGTGGTGGATGTTATAAATGAGCAGCATTTAACTGTCTCCATAGAGAAGGAAGTATGAGAGTCTGTTGAAGTGGTGCTGATAGTAAAACTGACATCAAGAGGGCTTTCAGGTGATGTTCTTTAAAAAAAAATAATTGAGCAGGATAATCCAGCTGACAGTTTTGCTGTTTCATGGGCTGAAACTGCACATCACTTTTTCAGAAGTGCTGAGAATGGTAATGTGGGAAAAGAATCAGATGATGTAGCAGCAGAGACTGTAGCAGTTAACTGATGCAGCAGTGACAGAAAGCAAATGAGGAAACTAACAACAAATTGAGAAGGTGTCTTGTTTTCTGGCAGCAGATAATGCGGAAAAAGCTAAAATATATGTAGCAGTGACAGCAGGCAAAAAAGGAGAGCAGCAACAAATTGTAAGTAGAACTTTTTAAAAAAGAAGAGAAGACCAATAACAAAAACACTGTTACTGTAATAGACATATATTATCCAGGGAACAATTTGGTGACTGTTCTGGGTTTTAAAGTTCACGAAATTCAGTATTTTATACATATTGGGACAGAAACTTTTCGTCACTTAACATGTAAAACTAATGGACTGATGATAACATGTCTAGAACTGTGTAACAAACAGAAGGAAATTTATACGTGGCTTATTTGTTTTCTAGTAGTAACTTAAATGTCAAAAATGATATTTTGTAGTTTAGAAATGATGAACTAGAAGACAAAAAAAAATGCAAGCAAGGTTTGTGTGAAACTGTTAATAATACTGTTAAAGTTAGAATTTTGAGAAACTTATGAAATATGAAATGGAGTTTGGAAGATGGAAACTGTTTTGAAATGTGGAAAAAAAGTGATAAAACACTTGACAAGTATCCTTTTTGTGTCTGGTCACAGCAAGACATTAAGATATGCTACCCAGCCTAAATTGTATTTCTTTTCTGGGAACTTTTGTCATTTAATTAATAATTGTCACAAGGTAATGTAATCAGTGTGTGAAGAAAGGAAATACAACAAGAAGGTATGTCTCTGAATGCAAATTGTGTAAAGGGGACACTTTTGGATGAATTGGAAAGCCCAAACAGCAAATAATGAAAAAGAAGGGGAAAGGGAAGCAAACATCCATGAGGAAAGACATCAAGAGGCTGGGGAAGCTGGGGCACTCAGTGAAGAAGAAAGTGTAGAAGAAGAAAAATATGGAGGGGAAAATGAGGAGAGAGAGAGTGCATGCAGAAAGAGAGGGCCAGAGAAGGGATTGATACTAATAATTTTTTGAAGCTCTAGCCAGTGATAAATCTAATTCTGGGGACCAAGAATAATTTGTACATAAACCCAGGAAAAATATTCAGTTGGGAAAAAGTAAAAATAAGAAAAAGAAAATTAAAAAAAAATATTTCTCCTAAACTTAAAAAGAAGGGAAAGCAACAATTTTAGAGTGATGAAAGTACAGGTTACTTAAAACGGCAAAAAATCACGGATCCTAGTTGCTCCACTCTAGATGTTGAATCAAGGCACTCAGAAAAATACTTTAAAGTGCTTTATTTCCTTTGAAGTGTACTAAAATAAAATCCACTTTTCGTCAAGGCAAATAGCTCAACTTCTTCAGAAATCGCTCGATAGATGTTGTACCAGGTGTCTTATATACACTATAAATCAAATCACATGACAATCAGATTAACGTTTAAAGGCAAATAGTATACATGCTACTATTTATACTTATATTTATATTAATACATAACCTCTAAATAATTCAGTCAGTGATTTCCTTCAAACTATATCTGACACTAGAAACCTCTCCAGAAAAACTCTATTTAAATTACAAAAAATAAATAATAAAACAACTATGAAACATCCACGTAGTGTGTATATAAACACATTCCATACATATTAATAAATGAACATATAAAAATATACAAACATGAAAGAGAAAATGTAAGTTGGAGTATGTGAACACCTATATACGTATATGATGTTAATAAGCATAATAAATAAATACTTAATGTTTTGTGTTACTATAAAAATAGGTTCCACTAAACTCCTTAAACCAGGCTAAAGTTTCAAATACCAAAAGAAATCAAAAAATAAAATAGGTAAATAAAAATAAAAATAAAAATATGGTAAAGTAATCATATTAGTAAGATAGTCAGGTTAATGAAAAAGGCCAACAAAATAACATTGAGCGATTTCTGAAGAAGTTGAGCTATTTGCCTTGACGAAAAGTGGATTTTATTTTAGTACACTTCAAAGGAAATAAAGCACTTTAAAGTATTTTTTCTGAGTGCCTTGATTCAACATCTAGAGTGGAGCAACTAGGATCCGTGATTTTTTGCCATTTTAAACAATTTTAGAGTACTTTCAGTAAATGTGGATAGTATTATTAACAGTGTAAGAAGGATAGGGGCACTGGATTGGTGCGTAAATGTGACATATATGTCATTCTATTAGAGGATGTAAGGTTTCTGGGAAGTGAGCAAAGAATGCAAACAGAAAAACTGTGTGTGGTAGAAATATAATATGTGACTTCTATAATTTCCTGGTTATGCTGATGGTCCCTCTTGTGGAGAGGGGGTGACTGTGCACTGTTCACCACTCTGCCAGAACATAGCCTGTCTGGAGGCTGTTGTTAAACAGGAATCCAAGTGGGTCTGCTAAGTCATGTTTGAAGTTATTTATAAGACAACCTGGGATGTTGTCAGGGCCCACTGATGCTGTGATTTTAGCCTTAGAGAGGTCAGAGATGAACTGTTCTGTTGAGATAATAGGTTGAGGAATGGTGGCAGTTATACTTTGGGTTACAACCAGTGGGTACAGGGGGTTACATTTTGATCCAAATATGCCCATTAACAGGTTGTCTATTTCCTGTGATTGAGTATGGATGTTGCTATTCACAACCAGCTGCATGCATAGTTGGGTATTCACCTTAAGATTGCAGATGTATCTACAAAATGCTTTCTGATATCACCTCCAAATACAACATTGTGTATGAATCACATGCAACACAGTGGAACTGTTAACACAGTCACACAGCTCAGCTTATTTCATGTCATTGCATCATTTTAAAATCACATGCCTATATGTTTAGCAGTCTAAATGTATAGGTGACAGCCCTGAGCATACCTCTCAACTGTCCATATTTTTGGAGAATGTCCAGATTTTTGCCTCATAGTTTTGGTCTGTTCATCATAAAATTTGTGGTTTTCTGGCAACTCCCTGAGGATTGAAGTCACTAAATAGTGCGTTTCAGTCTTTATATCCTTCAGAAAATGCTTGGTAGATAGTTGCTAGAATATCATCATTTGTGCTAAGTTTGTAAGGGTCATATTTAAAATACTGTATGTCCCTATTTTTGGGCCTTTGTCCCACCATTGATTTAGGCTTTGTCCAGATTTCTTATGCTAAGAGGTTGAGAGGTATGGCCCTGCTGCCATATATTTGCACATTATACCTGCTGTGCGTGGAGTTCATGTAGAACGGTTAATGAAACAAATGATGACAGTCACAAAATGTTTCTGTGGAACACCTGAATAATCCTTGTGAATAGCAGCATGATTGTGCATACAATGAAATCCCAAAGGTTGAAGGTGAAACTGAACATGTCTTATTTTTCTTTATATAACAGCATTACAACATGTGGATGAAACCAGGTGTATGTTCCCATGTAATCAATATGATGTAGTATTGTGATATGTCAGCTAACAGTTCCATGTGCTAGGTATACACATTCACACTTATGCCATATTGAAACTGTCACTGAGAAGGTTGAATGAGAACTCTGTAAAATGTTGATATACTCCATGCATCCCTTATTGAGGTAACACTATTATAGCATCAACTAATGTCAACACCCCTGAGGAAGCATATTAATACAGCTGTTATGGAAGGAACATGTAACCAAATGGCAGCAGCGGGCATCAATACAGTAGCTGAAATCACAGATTGGAAAACACTGTTGTAGGGCTACAGTACATCCACACCTCTACACAGCACATATAGGCGACAACGACATTGATATGTACAATTTTCATGAGGTCATAAGACATTACTAGGCTAATGCTTAAGAGCACATAAAATCCTAGCCATTATTATATAACTGAAAACAAAATCACTATATCTATGAGATAGAAGATAGAAGTTGTAAGTGAGTATGTATGTTTGTGTTTGATTTTATTACAGATGGCCTCTGTCCATTTGTGATATGTTCACTATCCTATGACAGAATTAGCAATCACATATCCAGCGGTCTGCAGATGGCCTGCACAGGGTGATGTAGGGGTTCTGCTTCATGATGTTCGTAGGCATCTTTGAAATGATAACATCCTCAGTGTTCTGCAGAAAGGATGCTATGTGGACAAAGGTAACAAAGGACATTGGATTCAAGGGGCTATTAAATGTTTTCCTGAGTGGGAGTCAAATGAAAACAGATTAAAAACATCAAACTGTAATATGCTACCAACCACACACACACACACACACACACACACACACACACACACACACACCAGTTGAATGAGGTTAGATTTGAACACAATACCTGTGTAGGTATGCAAGCTGGATTCCACACAACATAAAACTAGGACTACTGCAGATGCACTTTATAGAGGATGACATCGTCAGTGTATGCTGAGGAGATGTTGGGAGGATTGTGTGACACAGATGTGGACTCACATTCTGGTGTAAAATTGTTTCCACATTGATAGTTAAATGAACACACACACACAACCCATACCTATCTAGTTACACAAGCTAAAGAACATAGTACTTAACATTAGCAACACAGCATAAGTCTCACTTTAATAGTGCCGGAGTGCACTTTATAGAAGATGGCATCATCAGTGCATGCTAAGAAGAAGAAGTTGGGAGGACTTTGTATCATAGATCTGAACTCATATCATGGTACAAAATTGTCTCCAGACTGATTGTTGAATGATTACACACACTGACATTGACTGCTATTAGATTTGAACCTTCTCTCTATCTAGTTATACAAGCTAGAAAACACAGTACTTAATGCTAGCACTATGGCACAAGTCTGTCTTTAAATGTGTCAGAGTGCACTTTCTAGGGGATGACAACATCAGTGTATGCTGAGAAAAAGATGTTGAAATTATTGTTTGACACAGATGTAGACTCACATTCCAGTGTAACACTGCCTGTAGACTGACAGTTGAATGATCATATACACTCAACTTGATTGCTGTGAACTTAGAGCCCCTAACTATCTAGTTACACAAGCTGAGGAACACAGTACTTAACGCTAATGCCACATCACAAAACTGACTTTGAAAGTATGCATGTGTACTTGAGAATGACATCATCACTGTATGATGAGAAGAAGGTGCAGGGAGGGCTGTAGGAAATTGCTGTGGAGTTATGTACCAGTATAAAAGTATTATCTGAATGATACTTGAATGAGGGCATCAGGACCTGGAGTCAAGCTCTTCTGACTACACACACACACACACACACACACACACACACACACACATTTAGGCATACAGACACATGTACAAGTTGCTTAATGTGCTTAACATTTGGGCAATCACAGATGTCTGATTTTATCATTGTCACAGTTCTCTTTATAGTGGATGACATCATCAGAGTGTTGCAGGTAACATATACTAAGACTTGTGTTCAAAGGCAGGACATGGGATATGAATGTGTGGTTGCAATTTCCAAAAAATATGTTTAAATACATCCTGGTAACTTATTTGAATGAAGCTGTCATGAATGCATCTTGTAGAACTGAGCCATACACATACCTGTTTCTCAGTATGTTGTTTAGATAGTATGCTCACACACACACACACACACACACACACACACACACACACACACACACACACACACACACACACACACACACACACACAGTCCCAGCCCTTCCCTTGTGTTTATAAATGCTGGCCCAGTAACCAGAGTAAGTCATGCTAAACATTTCTTTACATAGCACATTACCAAGAAAATGATTTCTGTTGATGTTCACAAAATGCTAGCATATGTGTGATTTGTATTTCATGAAGTAAAATTAAACTTGTGAAGTAGTTTGCAAGGTATGTTATGGGACAAACTACTGACATATATTGTGATATTAATGTTGTAGTCTATGAAGTGTTGTGGCCAAAGTTTTATTACATTAATAACCATTGCCATTGCCTTCCCTGTTTGTGTGACATTATACATCGGGCAAACATAGCTCAATTCTTAAGGAAAAAGGGTAAGATTTAATTTGGTTTCCCTTCCTTCTTGCAAACAGGCACAGTGGCAAGGCAAGTCTGTAAGCACTTTTGACAGTACTGAGTGCGGAAAATAGACCTGCTGCCTAGCTTTCTCTGTGGCACATTGTAAAAGAGAATGAGCTCCTGGTTAGAGTACAGGTGAACCAGAATTCAGATGCAGATAATTCGCTTTTACAACAAATGGTGTCAGGATGGCATTAGCTAAGTACATCTGATTAGCACCGCAAATGTGATGATCAATAACTACACTAAAGTATGTGTCTTCCCCAAATTTTATCAGTAATGCCTACCTCAATACAGTTGTGCAACTAGTAGCTGTTTTGCAAGCCTCAATTCAAACCACATGTTGATTGAGTGTACAGCTTTCAAAAAATGATAAGATGTGTTATATTGGCTCAGCAGATATGCTAACTGCATATGGCTAGATACCCTGAAAAGTGTGTGCAGTATGCTTCTTCACAGTGAGGACAGTTTCCACATCACATTAGATGAACATTTCATCCATCACCTGAACATGACACAAAGGGCATCCTACAGCAGATATTTAAGACCTGAACACTACAGGAGCACTGATAAGCTTTTAAATCAAGGAAACATGACTATATTATCTGTCAGCAGAGTCATGTTAATATGCAGAAACCATGGGAGGACCTGTACATCCATCAACATAATAGATAAACACACATAAAGAGAGGGGTGAGTGAAAACATAAATGCAAGTTGAGATGAACATACACATAATGTTTGTTGTAATGGAATATTTGTGGACATTCTTTTGGTCATTTCTAAGCTGCCATGCTCTGTAGCATGAACTGACTGATAAAGGGTAAAGAAGGGTTTAGAGAGGGGCAACAGGCTTATGTCAAGCAGAACAAGGTTGTATAAATATGCAATAGTAATGGGGATGGATGTCACTTCAAATACTCACTTTTGGACAGCATTCAATATATCTTCGTGAGAACTCATAACTGTGGCAAATGTTAAGCTGTGGTGATTAAACTTTTCACGCACATATAACATTGCAGTAAGAAATGACATGAAATGCATCTGGAATTGAATCCTTGATGCTATGGGCAAAAAAAAAATCTTCAGTCAATCAAGTGATTGGTGTCAACACTTCATATAGGAAGTTGCATTTTGTTACATTCAGCAGTCTAATGAACTGTCAGGGTAACCATTTCAGAGTAATGCCTTTAACTCTGTTCCTTTAGCACAGTAAGCTTAAGCAACATTGCAAGGAGCTAAGTAGAGTAGTGTGGCTGATGGCAAAAACTCAACAGTTTTTGACATAGGATGTATACAGCCATTCACTGCCACTTGGCATTTGTGAGCAATGCCAGACTCTGGGGAAATGCACTGGACAAAAGTGAAGGCCTTTTTAATTACAATTTCTGGCCAAGTGTGTGGTGTATGATTCTATTTTTTACCAGATTAAATGTGTAATAATCGTATTGATAAGAAAGTCATGAAATCAGAGGGGAGGCAGTAAAGGGAATAACAAAGAGGAAGCAATAAAGTAATGTACAGGAGGAAATGAGGAAAGAACCATCAATATCCACTTCTTCAACACTGTAATGTGAACATGTACAGAACATTGGATAAATTTGGACTGTCAGCACAACACAGAAGGGCGACAACAACACTGTGTTGAAAAGCCAGTTGGACCAAACCAAGTGTGTTGACAACACACATATGCAAAGTGGAGAGATAAGGTATAGGACATTTTTTTGTGGGACAGGTGCCCTTTTTTTTGTTGTTTTGAGATTTTAAGAAGAGAGGATTGTTGGAGAAAGGATGCAGGAATGTGGGGGTCAGGTGAGAAATCAGGTGCAGGCAAACAGGACAAACAAGACAGACACAGCGATGGTGATGGACACAAAAGGATGTGGGGCACCATGATTGGGGATAGGTAGAGGACATTGGGGGCACATGTCCATCAAATGTGGGAGCAGTGAGAATCTAGTCTTCACCTTCAGAACTGTCATCACTGTCCATTTCTTCAGTTACCTGTGAGATTGCTTGATGTGGGAGTCTCCTTTTTATTTTAATGAGTAACCTCTCCAGGCAAATGATGCAGGCACCAAGCCCAGTTTCTTTGACATTACTCAACATCCCTGGCATCTTTTGGTGGGTAGTGTAATCACTATTTCCACCAATACTCCTGAAAGGTACCAATGCTCCAGCAATTAGGGTAATGCTACCTGATGTGGATGGGCTAGGTAGTGCAGGGGCTGCAGTGATAATACTGCCAGAATGTTTCCCAGAGGTGAAGGGTGTTGGTGAGGCACCCACTGGAGGGTGGACTGGCTGAATCATAGAAGCTGGCCTACCACCTGGTGCTGAAAACCATTTGTTTTGTTTCCAGAAAGGTATGACATCAGAATGGTGTGTTTCCATTTAAAAAAGAGAGAGAGATAAAGAGTGGGGTGAGACAAAAATAAAAGAGATTATTAGAACCATTATATGGCACATTTATGCTTGACTACAATAAATATGCTTTTATTATTATATTAACTATTATAGCAATACAGCTTTAGAGATTCCAAAAATGAAAAATAATTATGCATTTTTGCAAGTAATCCCAGGAATATCCAGATATTCCATATATGCTTTTAAAGATACTACAAATTAACTTAACAACACAACAGTAAAGCCAATATTGCTGCAATTAAAATAAAAAAATGATATTAGTTGAATGTGAATGTGTAGGCTACTTGTTGAAATTGAACTCACCTAATCTGAATACAGTACTGCACTGGCCTAATACAGTTATCAAGAGCTACAGAAGAAAGTATGCATGTCTGCTGTTACATTTAAGATCTGCATTCTTAAGTTGATACTGATCTATAAAATCCCAATATATTTAATACAATCATGCTCATTTGTACTGCATACATACTCCTTGCATCTCTGAGGCTCTCCAATCCCTTAGCATGTACCTCCCTGCTTGCTGAGATTTTGCATGCAGCTATAAAATAAAGAAGGAGAGAAAAAGAGACATGAAAGCATTATGCATGCCAGTCTTGCCTATCTACACAATTCCATAGCATTTTAGTTGCTATATCAGTGTACTTACACAACTGTGGAATATCAACAGTTCTCAACTCATGCAGGCACGAGTTGAGATCTGCCTGCTTGTGCTGTTTCAGGTCACTGTAATGGTGCCTGCACTGCTCCAAAGTATGTGGTATACCAGTCACACTGGAGATGGCCTTGGCTAGGCTGTTCTAAGCCTTAGCCTTGTACTGAGGTCCAGTATAGTCCCTCTGTAGCAGACTACAGCTGTAGTGCTTCATGAGGAGTGCAACAAAGACTTTTGACTCCTCCACAACCCACCTCTGTGGCCTCAATTTGGCACCATCCTTCTCATCTCCTGACATGTCTGCAAAGGTTGTCCAACAACAGTACACCAATTTGTGATATTGTGTTTTACAACCAGTGAGCAAGTGCGTGCAACCATGCCAACCATATCTACATGATGGAAAGTGAAGAGAAACATTGCCGAAAAAAAAGTGGAAGAGAGTTTATGAAATAGCAAGGATAATGTGACATTAGACAATTTACTGCATGTGTGCTGTTTTACCAAGTGAAACTTTGTCCAATAATCAATTATGAAATGCTAAATGACTTGGCTTTTAAGACATGCCTTCGAACGGATCAATGGGATGACTTAACACATATCTTGTGGGGACTTAAGCACCATTAAAAGTCATTTGTAAAATCAGGTATTCACTTATGTAAAAAAAGAAAATGCAAACATTTCCACATAAGTGATTTTTCTTCATTGCCACAGAAGTGTTTGGCAATCATGGTTATCACAGATACACACCTTAAAGAGGGAATGGTGCTCTGCCTCCTTTAAGACTGCATGCATGTCATAAAACAAAGTCCTGGCATATGCATTCTCATCTGTGATGCAGACTTAATGTCTAACAATGTACTAGAAATGGATAAAATTGGCATTGTGATTTTTCTTCATTGCCACAGAAGTCTTTGGCAATCATGGTTATCACAGATACACACCTTAAAGAGGGAATAGTGCTCTGCCTCCTTTAAGACTGTATGCGTGTCGTATAACAAAGTCTTGGTATATGCATTCTCATATGTGATGCAGAATTAATGTCTGACAATGTACTAGAAATGGATAAAATTTCATTATGTTAGTAATAAGTTTGCGTTTTGTGGTACATAACTCATATAACCTTGTGTTACGCAGTTATATCTGCATTATGAGAGGATTTTAGATGATTGTCAGTAATCTACTGTGTCCATCACATATATGCAACTGCATTTTTTTACATAATCATCATTGTCATGCTAAAGGAGTTACCCACGTAATACATGCAATATCTACAAAAGTATATCTATGCTCAATATATATATATATATATATATATATATATATATATATATATATATATATATATATATATATATATATATATATATATATGTTACGTCTTTCGGCTTTCTCCCGTTAGGGGTCACCGTAGCGGAACTCCGGTCTGCTAATGATTGGCAGTAGACATTTACATATGTATATATATATATATATATATATATATATATATATATATATATATATTGTCATCTCACAGCGAGAGGCTCTCTTGTTCGATTCTCAGCTGGGGTGCCTTCTGTGCAGAGTTTGCATGTTCTCCCTGCATTTGCATGGGTTTCCTCACACATTCTAAAGACATGCATCTGCAGAGTTTCTCCCCAGGCCTCTGCTGAAAATAGGCTCTGTCCTAGGTGGACTTTCCTTGTCAACAAATGTTAAATAAGTAAAATACAGCTATTGGTATACAGAATTAGCTATATAATCCTATTATTTTTTAAAAAACTACAGTGGGACACCCTAACTAAAAGTGGAAAATGCTGGGTTAGAACCATATCGCAACTCTGACCATGACCTTATTGTACTAACACCTGGTGCCACAGGGAAAGCTAGAAATTAAGTGTATTTTCCACACGCAGTACTGTCCAGATTTCTGGCAGCTGCTCCTTGCAACTGAGCCTGTTTGCACAAAGAAAGGTGAACCCAATTAGTTCTTATACTTTTTTCCTTAAGTTGTGAGCCCTGCTTGCACATAGGTTGGCAATACACAAATGTAAAGAGCAAAAGCAAACATATATTACTTGTGTAAATAATCATTATGACCATTCCACAATAAAAATAACTACTGTGGGACCACAGCCCGCTTTACCTACCTCCTCTC
>NC_056729.1:1263665095-1263667595 GCF_019279795.1 Protopterus annectens
CACCATCCTTCTCATCTCCTGACATGTCTGCAAAGGTCGTCCAACAACAGTACACCAATTTGTGATATTGTGTTTTACAACCAGTGAGCAAGTGCGTGCAACCATGCCAACCATATCTACATGATGGAAAGTGAAGAGAAACATTGCCGAAAAAAAAGGGGAAGGGAGTTTATGAAATAGCAAGGATAATGTGACATTAGACAATTTACTGCATGTGTGCTGCTTTACCTAGTGAAACTTTGTCCAATAATCAATTATGAAATGCTAAATGACTTGGCTTTTAAGACATGCCTTTGAACGGATCAATGGGATGACTTAACACATATCTTGTGGGGACTTAAGCACCATTACAAGTAATTTGTAAAATCAGGTATTCACTTATGTAAAAATAGAAAATGCAAACATTTCCACATAAGTGATTTTTCTTCATTGCCACAGAAGTGTTTGGCAATCATGGTTATCACAGATACACACCTTAAAGAGGGAATGGTGCTCTGCCTCCTTTAAGACTGCATGTGTGTAATAAAACAAAGTCCTGGCATATGCATTCACATCTGTGATGCAGACTTAATGTCTGACAATGTACTAGAAATGGATAAAATTGGCTTTGTGATTTTTCTTCATTGCCACAGAAGTGTTTGGCAATCATGGTTATCACAGATACACACCTTAAAGAGGGAATGGTGCTCTGCCTCTTTAAGACTGTGTGCATGTCATATAACAAAGTCTTGGCATATGCATTCTTATCTGTGATGCAGAATTAATGTCTGGCAATGTACTAGAAATGGATAAAATTTCATTATGTTAGTAATAAGTTTGCGTTTTGTGGTATATAACTTATATAACCTTGTGTTCCACAGTTATACCTGCGTTATGAGAGGATTTTAGATGATTGTCAGTAATCTACTGCGTCCATCACATATATGCAACTGCATTTTTTTACATAATCATCATTGTCATGCTAAAGGAGTTACCCACGTAATACATGCAATATCTACAAAAGTATATCTATGCTCAATATATATATATATGTTACGTCTTTCGGCTTTCTCCCGGTTAGGGGTCGCCACAGCGGAACTCCGGTCTGCTAATGATTGGCAGTAGATATTTACACATATATATATATATATACATATATATATATATATATATATATATATATATATATATATATTGTCATCTCACAGCGAGAGGCTCTCTTGTTCGATTCTCAGCTGGGGTGCCTTCTGTGCAGAGTTTGCATGTTCTCCCTGCATTTGCATGGGTTTCCTCACACATTCTAAAGACATGTATCTGCAGAGTTTCGCCCCAGGCCTCTGCTGAAAATAGGCTCTGTCCTAGGTGGACTTCCTTGTCAACAAATGTTAAATAAATAAAATACAGCTATTGGTATACAGAATTGGCTATATAATCCTAGTTTTGTTTTAAAAAACTACAGTGGGACACCCTAACTAAAAGTGGAAAATGCTGGGTTAGAACCATGTCTCACCTGTGTTCTGACCATGACCTTATTGTCCTAACACCTGGTGCCACAGGGAAAGCTAGAAATTAAGTGTATTTTCCACACTCAGTACTGTCCAGATTTCTGGCAGCTGCTCCTTGCAACTGAACCTGTTTGCACAAAGAAAGGCGAACCCAATTAGTTCTTACACTTTTTCCTTAAGTTGTGAGCCCTGCTTGCACATAGGTTGGCAATACACAAATGTAAAGAGCAAAAGCAAACATATATTACTTGTGTAAATAATCATTATGACCATTCCACAATAAAAATAACTACTGTGGGACCACAGCCCGCTTTACCTACCTCCTCTCTTGTTTAGCTCAGTATACTTACACCTTGCCCTATACATACAGTTAGGTAAAAGGTGGAAATTTTACAGTCATTATCATCCATGTTGCTGACTGCCATACAGTGCCGCTGGGCGTGTTAGTGTTTCATAAGACAAATGATATTAAATTTTCACTTCTTAGGGAATTAACCATGTTTGTGCTAAGCCACATACTATGCAAAAGTTAAAGCTAAAAAAAAAAAACAGAAAACATAAAGAAGTGAAACAAAGATGAAGCAATTAGCTCTGGATTTTAACCATCAGACTACTGCACTTACAAAACACAGTTATAGTGGGCTATCTCTCTTTGCCATAGACACAGCTTTGCAACACCAATCAAATCATGTACATACAAGGAATTCACATTTCATATTCAGTATTAAGAATTCATACGCTTGGACATTCTCAACTGGTTGTACATTTGAGGCTAACATATTTAGTGCAAAGAGTGATCACACAACAATTTATAAATCTGTTTGCAAAAATGCAGCTCTGTCTTCTCTTCGTATTCTGGTTATTCTTCCCTTATCTCTGCTTTAATATCAGGCATGCACCTGCATTTTCTATCATTTTGCTTTCAAGATATGATAAAAAGGTACTTATGTATTATCGCAACCAGATTTTGTAACCTGCTATAACTGGTAATCTGATCACGAAACGACTTTCTACTT
>NC_056729.1:1263672595-1263725095 GCF_019279795.1 Protopterus annectens
AGTGTCTGTAGGTCCCCAATATCTTTATTTATGAGGTCCATGATGATCCTTTCCATAGCTTTGCAGACCAAGCTAGTCAGGCTTATGGGGCGATAGTTTCCAGGATCCATTGAGGCACCACCTTTGTGGAGAGGGACCACTGTTGCTGTACGCCACTCTTTGGGTACATATCCTGTGGTAAAGCTGAGACTGAACAGTAGTTTTATGTTTGGCTTTAGCTCTTCTTGGAGTTCATGTAGGACACAGCCTGGGACACCGTCTGGTCCCCGTGATGCTGTGTTTTTTGCTTTGGAGAGGGCGGCTCTTACCTGAGCATCTGAGATATCAGAGGGGCAGCACTCTGCTGGGATAGATATTTGCCTTTTTGGTGGGGGGGGGGAGAAGTTTGCGCTGAGCCTGTCAGCTAGGATGTTGGCAATGTCTGTGGGTTTGGTGTATTTTTTTGTCATTTTGGACTAATTCTGAGCATATCTGGGAATCCTTAGTGTCCTGTGCAATTTTTCTCTCGAAGCTGGCCTTTGACGATTTTATGAGTGCCCGTAGTTTCAATGCTGTTGCAATGAATGTGGGTTTCAAAGGTAGAGAAGTTTTAATGCTAAGTCTATTTTCATTGTAAAACTATTGCTTTGTTTAGGTTTAGTAAATGTCTATCAGTGTTCGTGCTACAAAATTTGAAATAAATGGAAGACATTTATTATTATGAACAGCATTTACATTTTTACAAGCTTTGCAATCCCTGTACAAAGTGCACTTGTTATTTTGGTACTAATTTTTGATACAACCGTTTTATATAGATTCATGTTTATGCAACATTAATTAACTTGCTTTATGTCAGGCTGTTGGGACTTGCATTTAACTTTCATTATTTTACCATTGTTAAGTATGCAAATTCAAGTATCACAATCGACTGTTTTATCTAATGTTAATCTTGGGTTTGATTTAATATTGCTGCTTTAAAAATGGGTTATAATGCCCAAGTTAACTATTTACAATATAATTTGATTTCAGGAACTGACTAGTGATCATAGTGTTTTGTTTTCACTGTTTTAACATTTGAACTAGTGACTTCATATCCTGTGTTGCAGTCTACTTTACAGACAAACATTTTAGGTGCTTTGTTCCCTGTAGGTGTCCTCTTCAAGCTGTTTCCATTACAGACTCCCTTACAGCCTTTTTTTATTTTTTTACTTTGGAGTTATGTTTTAGATCTCTAAAATCATTCTCAGTCTGTCACATTTTTAATTTCTTGGTTTCTTTTTTCCCCTGTGTTATTATTGATTTATCTTTGTTTTTTCATTGTCTAATTATAACTTTATGTCACTGTCAACACTAAAGATGACCATACCCTAATCTGTTTTGTACATGTTACTTTTTACAAACTGAACAAAACATTGCTATAAAATGCTACATCTAAAGAAATCCCAATCCCTCAGATCCACATGCTCCAGAGACCTCAACCTCATTACCACAATCAACAGAACATGCTGGAGTGACAGATTCATAACTCAGAGACTGCCCATGCTACGGAATAGACTTCCCATACATATTAAGCAGAGCACCTCACTGACCCGCTTCAAGAGAAATCTTGATGAGTGGATGAGAAATGGAAAATTCACCCCAGGGATCACTCCAGTGGCTCTATTCAACAGAGGCACTGGGAACCAAGGTCGGGTGGCACGATGCCGTGGTAATCCTATGGTCTAGGCTTGTAAAGGCTCCAGGGCCATTAGCCTGGTACACACCTATGAACCTATGAAATTAAATCCGAATATCTGTAATCATTGTAGAAGTAAAGCATAAAATAGTATGCACACTGAGAGATTTGAACAGTGTTTAGACAAATGGGGAGGAATAGCAAAGTAATGGGACACTGGAATGGCTGTGTCGGTAGGTGGGGCTGTGTGGGTGGAGGGGGTGGGGCTGCATGGACAGGCCTCTGGGTTTGCACCCTGCTGCAAAAAATCCTGCGGGCTCCCTTGACGTGTGGTGTTTTGCTTTATTTAAAAGCTCACCAAAGTTAGTTACACACTTTGTAAGTGTATCCTCACTGAGCAGGGAAGGGTGTCTGAATTGATGTTTTCTTTTCCTCCACTAACGCTAATCATTCACAGTTGCAAGCCATTAACACCTACACTATTTTACATCTGCTACACAAAGTCAAAAGTTTGGTATTCAGCTATTCTAATCAGTCCACACCACATTTGCATCTTCACAGTGTTCAGAAGGCTGAATGTATGCTATAAAAAGATAAACATGTAGCTAGGGAACTTGAAGGTGAGGAGACTTGTGTATTCGCACAAAACAAAACATTGGTATTTCTTTGAAGTTGATTTCTCTTTAGAAAATCCATTATTTTGCTAAAGTATGCTTCTATTATTCAAGGATATTTTAGATTTTTTAAACTGTTACAAGTGTATCTTTATAGCCAGGAGAAAAATGAAGTTGTATTTGTATACACTTCTTATACTGTACCTCACTGTTGGCATAGGCAGTTTTGACAGGCATTTGTATTTTTGAGATAGACAGCTTGTACATTCAGCATAACTACGTTATTAATATTTGCATTGCAATTTCATATAGTATTAGAGAGAAATGTTATGTACATGTCACTAACACTGGTGTTATGCTTTTCAGATGGCCTAGGGCCACATCTACAGGAGTGCTGAGCACAGTGAAAATTGACTGGCATTCATAAATTGACTTCTTAACTATTTAACAATGATAACTGTCATCCAGTAATGAATGAGATAATTTTCATTCTTCACTATATGACTGTTGACAGAATGAGTGCTTCTACAGACCCCTACATTTTGTTGGAGTGTATGAGGGTGCAATTTAACATTCTGTTGTCCCAAATGAGAAGTGTGTTTCAAGTGCGTATCTGTTGAAAATATGTAGACAGACCAATAATTTTGTGGAAAACATATTCACTACTTATGTGATATTCCTTTTTTTTGCAAACATTCATTTGTGTGTTGGGGGTTGAGCCACCTACCATTCTTTTCACCAAAATGAGAAGTGTGTTTCATAGGCTCATAGGTGTTTATTAGGCTAATGACCACCAGGGCCTTTTTAAGCCTAGCCATGCATCCCAAATCTCTGACAAGTTTTGGTACCCTTGGTAAGTGTAAGCAGTGGCTTGGGAGATGAAACATTGAGAAGCAGGGACATGGGAAATACCATTCACAGGTTGCCTGTGTACATTAAAGACAATTTCCTGTTCCCCATGCATTTGTCCGAATTACATTTGAAATGGGTTAGGAAAAAACTCTGTTTCACATGGCTGGGGAGACTGTTCCAGAGAAAAGGTTGTTTCTGGGACACATACCTGTCTTTCCAGTAGATCCTATTTATATTGCAGGCAAGATTTAAGTCTTTAGAATGGGGAATTGTGGTGGTGTTGTTTTTTTGGACATGCAGGAGGTTCACCAGAGTGAGGTCTGACAATGCTTTGTATGCCAGGCATATATCTCCCCTCAACAGCCGGTACGAGATAGAATGCAAAGATAGGGCCTTGAGAAGGTTAGCATATGACATTTTACTTATGCCTGGTATTCTTTTAGTGAGAAACCTCTGTGGGCATTCCAGTTGTTGGATATGCCTGGTTTGGTATATACCAAAGGTGGCATTGTACTCAATGATAGGTCTGATGAAGTGGTTTCCTGTTGAAAACATGTAGAAAGCCTAAGTTTGCTGAAAAGGTATACATTACTTATAAGTATTCTTTGGTTTCTACAAACCTTCATTT
Organism: Protopterus annectens; assembly: GCF_019279795.1. Taxonomy (NCBI): domain Eukaryota; kingdom Metazoa; phylum Chordata; order Ceratodontiformes; family Protopteridae; genus Protopterus; species Protopterus annectens. The sequence goes on from NC_056729.1 coordinate 1,263,676,344, forward strand.
GTGTGGGACTGGGAAGTGGGGGAGCCACCTAACATTCTGTTGTTCTATATCAGAATTGTGTTTCAAGTTCTTTACGTTGACAGAGGGTACATAGACTGATTATTTTTGTGAAGTAATACATCACTTATGTGATATTACTGTAGTTTATCCTTTTCTGTTTTATATCACATAGGATTATGGCACCCAAGCCTACAAATCCATGAAACCCCCTTTCAGTTACTCGGAGAATGAGGTCATCATCCAGGGCTTGAGGAGGCATGGAGCATTACTGCTTGAGAGAGGCTGTGGGGATATGGCTGCCAGAAAGGAGACTGGGAATCAGTTAGTTGTTGATGTGAATGCAGTTAGTGGTCACAGCCACAGTTATGATCCTCTGAGGCATTGGGCCACTGATATGATTTCATCAGCATGAAGGATGGCAGCTGCATTTGCCTAAGAACAGCTGGCTATGGGGGGGTGGTCCTTCTACCAAGCTACTACTGACATCAAATGAGGAGTTCCTGTTCACTGTCAGGGATTCCGATGGCTCAAGGGATCCTGGGCACCATTTGCTTGATGATGGAGCTTATGTGGCTAGGAGGCCAAAGGTGTGCCAGGAGCAGATTCCAGGTAAACTTATATATGGCAAAATTATATTGACTTGTAGACTAAAATATAATTTGGCCGCTACTGCTTGTGTACATGCCTTCTCTATCTGTACCTAATGATAAGTCAATACAGTTATAGAAGACAGTTGTTCAGTGGGCATGGGTATGGGTGGACGGCTCAGACAAGTTTTAGTTAGAGCCCTTTCTTATAGGGCATATAGGTGATTGTGTATTCACTCTCCCCATGTTATCCCCACTGTGATGACTAATAGCCATCCTTTCTTTGCTTCATTTCTTCCAGGCCCACTCTCCCTGCAAAGTGTTCAGAATTCTGCACATGGTAAGCAATTTTTTTGTTTTTGTTCTTACTAAGCATTACATAGATACTGTATATATTATCTGTAAGTGTGAAAAGTGTGTAGTGAGTGCCTGTATTGCTGTAGCATTTCCAAGTGTGCACACAGTGTTACTTTTTGTTTAGATAGTTTTATTTAGTTTTTATTGCAGTAGTAATGTTGTTCCTTTGTTTGTTGCTTATTATCACAGTTGATTCAGATGGTGGAAGTGTGGGACTCCTACCACCAGATGTTAGAGTATTGGTAGGCTCTGATTATGATGATGGTGGCCAAATGAAGACACAGTCACCAGAGTGCAGAGGTGAATCTGACACTGGTGTTGTGATACATACATTTCCTGAATTTCCTTTATACACTGTTAGTATGTCTATGCATACCCATTCCACTGAGCTTTCAGACAGTAAACAGGCTGAGGGTGACACAGTTGATCAGTGTAGTGTGGTTACTGCAGTTTCAGTGCTGATTAATTTTGTCCATAGTCAAAGTGTTGATGAAGTACCATACAGGAGGGATGGTAGTGGTGATCAGAGAAGGCCTGATATCTGCCCTCCACCTGATGCTATTGTGTCATTATATGCTATTCAATGTATGTTTAGGGCTATCATGGTGGCACAGGCATGTTCCACTAGGGCCTCCAAAAACATGCGTAGGGTTCTAGATGTGGCACAAGCTGATGTGCACGACTGCCTCCACCATGTGGCCACTTCAGTGGATCGGATGAATGCCATAATGGAACAGGCAGTGCCTGTGATGGAACATCAGCTGGGAGGGGGACAACATCCACATGTCCATAGAGCCGTGACATTTTATTTATTTATTTATTTAACATTTGTTTGCCAGGATAGTCTGAATGGACAACAACTGCCATTTTCAGTGGAGCCCTTTGGAGAAACTCCATAAGTTTACAGAGAAGAAAAACTCTACAAAAGAAGAAAAATTTACAAAAGAGACATTACAGAGTAGTAGCATACATATTGTAGTGTTTACAGCAGTTAGTATACAATAAAAGGATATTACCCCTTTTGGTTGAAAATACAAGTGTACAAAATATACAATAAGAGTAGATAAGAACCTGGTAGAGCACTGCAAGATATTTCACAACTGAATGAGTGTATAAATGTTTAAGTTTCCATATATACACTCAAGCAAATATACATGTAAAGAGTATGTATGTATATATATATATATATATATATATATATATATATATATATATATATATATATATACATGTACATACACTCATATATAGTTTATTGCTCACACATGAATAGGTATAGTTAGAGCGTGTTCTTTGTGTTGTCCAGGACAGATGAGGTGTAGAAATAGTGAGTGGCTGAGGCTTCAGGGGGTCAATTACAGTTGCATAGATGGTTGCTGAATAGGTATATTTTAAGTAGGCTTTTGAAGGAGGGTGTGGAGCTTTGTAGTTTGAGGTCAGGGGGAAGGTTGTTCCATATTTTTGCTATTTCGTGGGCAAATAGTGATTCCATACCAGAGTTGTTTTTGCATGTGATGGTTTCGATTAAGGCTTTGTTAAAGGACCGAAGTTGTCTATTTGAATTGTAGAAGTTCAGCATGCCAGTCAGGTCAGGGGTTTTCTCGGGATAGTACAGAATTAGATGAGCTAAGCCGAGTTGATGGTACCTTAATAGGTTTGAAAATTCAAGGCAGTGTAAGGCTTGTAGGGAAAGGCAGTGGTGTGATCGTGATTTGGCATTGGTAGTGAATCTAGTGATTTTACTGTAACATATGGAAAGTGTATTAAGGTCAGTTTTGCAAAGATTAGTTAGAATTGGGGATGCATAAAGTAGAGTAGGTAGGAGGTGAGTCCTGGCTAATGCAATTCGAGATTCAGTGGTTACATAACTTTTACAGCAATAGAGGGAACCTACTTTTTGTGGACTTTAGTGATGGTTGTTATGTGCTTTGTGAATTTGAGTTGCTGGTCAATGGTAACTCCTAGGAGTTTAGCCTCAGTGACAGGGGTGATTTGGGCTTTGTTGGCAGAGAGTATAGAGAAGGTAAGGCTGCTCGTTTTAGTAGACTGGAATAGGATTAGTTGTGTTTTCTTTGGATTTAGTATGAGCTGTGAGTTTTTAAGCCAGTTTTCTATTTCAGAGAAGGCTTCTTGGGCTTTTTGTTAGAGAAGTTGGATGTTGGGTGCAGAGAGTTTTCTTGTCAGTGTATTGGATTATGTCAGCTTTAGAGGTAGCTGAGTGGAGTTGGTTTGTGAAGATATTAAAAAGAAGGGGTCCTAGGATTCATCTGGTCATCATCTGGTATCAGCCAATGTGTCCATGCCTGATCCTGCTCCCGTAATGGCACTGCTTCCTTTGATCCATCAGTGGTTGAGTTGTCCACACCCAGATGTGGTAGGCCATAGGGTCATGGACCTGGGTGTAATCATGAGGAGAACTCATCCAGCAGACATTGTTCATGTTCAGGTAGCACCACCACATCTGACCATGGGCATGGACATGTCAGGGCAACATCAGGCAGAGCCTGTTCTCATGGCTGGGGAATTGGCGATGAACCGATACTTCTAAAATGCAAAGCTCACACCTGTTCGACACACCAGAACATAGTGCTAGCACATAGCTTGGCTGTGTTCATGCAGACACTCACACACACACATTTTACATATAGAGTGCTCATACAGACACTCATACATACCTGCTATATGAGGCATTAATGTGGGTTGCCGGGCATTTTGTCTCAGTGACCTTTTCATATTATCTACATTTCTTCCTGCCTGTGTTTCTTACTCACACACACTCACTACATTCTTGTTAGCCTTGGCCTTCTACCCCACAAACCTGACCATCTGCAAATGATGGTAACTGTGTCATTACCTTGTTTCTATTTTTTTGATTCAGGGTTACATATGTAAATTGTCTGATGCAAAAGTTGGATAGATGAAATAGAGCTTAGAATATGTATTGGTGAAGTTATTTGGAAATTTGTTCAGGTTTCTTACATTATTTTAGTGTTTTGATTCATACCTTGAAATCATTGTTAAAGCAGTCATGCTTATAGCTACAGCTGTGAGAATGTAGTGATAAGTATAGTTTGGACATATTTTTCTATTCTGGGTATTTTAGACTCATGAATCATGTTAGCTGATAAAACTGCAAAAATATGTATTACATAAGTATATCGTGTAATACATGACTGACTTGTGTAATACATATTTATGCATTACTTAAGTCAGTTATTTCACATATTGATGTCATTGATGGACAAATCACACACATTCTACTTGGCTACATTTACAATTAACATTATGCAGGTATCTACCATTCATTCATGTTCTCACACATTTATTTTTCTTTCACAGGTTCAGCATTTACCTTGATAATCTTGCAGTTACAAATGTCGTCATTTGGGGCTGACTCTGTCTTTTGCTAGCAGTACACAGCCATTACATGGGTAAGTAAAGGTTGTGAGTGTTTCCTGGCATCAGTTTTACTGTATGTATGTGCATAGCATGAAAGCTGTACCCCTTAGGTGATCTACATGTGTGCTATCTGTTGTCTCTTGGCCACTTTGAGGGCATGTTGTACAAACCTACATTTACCTTCACCAACAACAGCTGGGGGGTTACCCTCTGTCTCCTCACCTACTTGTGGTGAAATGTTTGCTCCTATCCCTTGGTGTTCCTTTTGCAAGATGATTTTGTGGAAGATAGCACAGACTGTAATAATTTTGATACAAGTACTGGAATCATACTGCAGAGCACTCCCTGATGTATCTACACACTGAAACCATGACTTCAGCATCCCGAACACATGCCTTGTGATATTTCTTGTTTGAGCGTGTACCTCATTATAAAGTTCCTCCATGTGTGTGTGTACATTTCTGATGAGAGCTGTCAGCCATTGTTTCAAGTGCATTCCCTGCATCACCCAGTAAATGGCCATGTGGGATATCAGCCCTAGAAAACCTCTGGTAGAGCTGTGAATTGTGCCAGATGTGGGAGTTGTGGTAACTGCCAGGGTTGCCAGCACACACATTCAGGTTGATTTCCTTAGCACTATACATGACCTAGCAGTTAATGGAGTAGAACCACATTCTGTTGATGCAGACCCTTCCCTGTTCCATAGTTTGTGCTTTGATCTCAATGTGAGTGCAGTCTATGGTACCCAGTACTTCAGGAAAGTGTGCTATAGATAGAAATCCTGCATAGTCTGAGTGCTGTCCTCAGGGGTACAGGAGGAAATACATATAGTCACTGGCATACTGTACTACAGCATTCAGGAATTGGATGCTGATGCTTGTGACACCCACAGCATGTCTCCTTGTGGGTCTGTGAAAGGTTCCTATAACTAATATTCTAAGTGCTACGCATACCTTGATATCTACAGGTAATGATTCCCACTTGGTTTGCTGTTGCTCTCAGGTGAGGACAAAATATATTACAGAGTTCCCGGAGTGTGTCTGTATCAACCCTGTAGCACTCTACCATGAAAAATTAAACAAGGTCTAAATACCTTGTTACTTGCCTGAGGTCTATCAGCAGATAAAAAACAATGTTAACCAACATGGCAGCAAAAGCAAAAAACAAACTTTAATACGCAATAAAATAAAGCAAATAGAAATAATGAAAAGCACTTTCACAGTCTATAAGAACTGCTTCATCACACCATTCAAACAATCAACACAACTGATTAAAAGGACACAATCAACATATCAAAATAAGTAAAAGCAAGCACATGACAAAAGGTACCTGGCCATCTTACATTAACAAAAAAGCTTATTCATAAAACATCAACCAATCATGTTATCATCTTAGACCACATGACTTCTACAGAGGTTTCACAGATGGAACCTCATTCAAGCCTGGAAATGCATCGACTTTAAAGAGAACAATCCAGCATAATTCAACACACAAAGTTTTGTTAACTAAATCACCTCCCCAATATTAGTGTCAAGAACTTACAGAACTGCAAATTTAAACCTGTGTTCCAGACCTGTTTTATACACATGCTTTGCTAAAGCATTTTTAAGCCTCAAATTATGGATGTCACCAATATGTTCTATTATACAATGACTCTCTATTACTATTCCAAAACGTGCACACTGATTGGCCCAGCCCAACCAGTGTGCCCATTGTAAATCCCACAATATACCAATGGAAAAAGGTCCGGTCACCCAGACTTTTTTTTGTTGGTATAAAGTGCCCCAAAACCTTTAATTTTACAATTAAAAAAAAAAAAAAGATAGAAAACGGAGCAACGGAGACTTTCCTTTCTCCATTGCTTCCATTTCAAAACACTGATGTACTGGGTATGCATGGGAATGCAAGTCCCATACGCATGCACAGTACATCAAAAGGAAGAAGCAGTATACCACAACTGGCGGAAGAACAGTAATCCATCATTATACAAAGACATTATTTAAGAAAAGTATTTTTTTCTTAAATAATGTCATTGTATAATAGCAATAACCGACTCCGTGGTTGTGGTATATTGAAGATTTACCCACAGTTGCCTTTGTTTAATCACTCGGGCTTTACCCTCATGATTAACCCACACCAACCATGGGTAAATCTTCAATATACCACACCATGTTGTCAGTTATTGCTTTAACATCCTCTCTTTAACTCATTCCCTCCGGTACAGCTATTTTGAGTGTGTGCCTTTAACTCCTAGTGGGCTTGGCTTAACCCTTTAAAAAATGAAGTTATCACCTTAAAGTTCTAGAAAATACTTATTGAGAGAGGTCAAATATCAATACAGTTGTGTTTGCCATCACATATGCTTCAAGACAAAATATCCTGGTACCTTGTAAGTAACATGGTTTTGGAATTAATAATGCAAATATGAACAGTCAATATCTGATGCCTAGAGGAGCAGCAGGAGTTAACTGCAGGAGACGCCTGGAGGAACACTCGGCTGTAATGAGTTAAGGGAGCTATTAGACTTTCCAATATAAACATATTTACATTTTTGACACCTTGCATAGTAAATGCAGTTATTGGTCTTACAATCTTCACAGAAGTTCAGATCAAAAGCAAAATTCAAGGTCAGATACAAAATAGTTTTAGTGGTAATAATATATTTTCAAGTATTGCACCTATAAGGGAAGGTACTAATGCATTGTCACAATATATCTTTATGAAAAAAGTCTTTAAAATGAAGCTCACATTTCAGGGACTTGTTATTAAAAAAAGAAAAGTGTGATGCAGCAGAAGAGAGGTAATTTGAGTGAAGAGGTTAAGACAGCAGTTTCTGAAGGTGTGTCACTCAGGAATTCAATAGCTAGACCATTTTTTGGACCTGGTAGTGATGAACATCTCTTACACCACATAATACTGTCATGCAACCTCATATATCTCTGGCTTACTCTAGTTCATAGGTTCATAGGTGTGTACTAGGCTAATGGCCCTGGAGCCTTTACAAACCTAGCCCATAGGATTACCCTGACATCTTGCCCTTGACCTTAGTTCCCAGTGCCTCTGTTGAGTAGAGCCACTGGAGTGATCCCCAGGGTGAATTTTCTACTTCCCATCCACTTATCAAGGTTTCTCTTGAAGAGGGCCAGTGAGGTGCTCTGTTTGACATGTATGGGAAGTTTATCCCATAGCAATGGTAGTCTGTAGGTTATGAACCTGTTCCTCCAGCAGGTTCTGTTGATTGTGGTAATGAGGTTGAGGTCATTGGAGTGTGTGGTGCGGAGGGATTGGGATTTCTTTAGATGTAGCATTTCTAACAGAGCTGGATCAGACATGGCTTTGTATGTCAAGCAGAGATCGACTCTAAGTAGGCGATATGAGACAGAGAATAGTTGGAGTTTTTTTAGTCTGTCCATATAGGACTAGTGTTTAAGGCCTATGATCCTCTTTGTGAGGTACTTTTGTGGCCTCTCTAGTTGTTGCAGGTGAAATCAAACCCGAGAACCTCTTGCTGTGAGTTAATAACGTTAACCGCTACACCACTGCGCCACCCATGTGACATTAATTTAGTCTGTGAAGTTTTTAAGAAGAATTGGTCAGTGCTCATGTTGGATGAGGGTTTTAAAAGATTGCTTGGGACTGCACCCCACTTTTCTTTTTGTAATAACAAGTCCCTGAAATGTGAGCTTTGTTATAAACATTTTTTCATAAAGCTATATTGTCACAGCACATTTGTACCTTCCCTTGTAGGTCCTGCAATGTGCGCAAATATATCATTACCACTATGACTATTTTATATCTGACCTTGAATTTTGCTATTGATCTAAACTTCTACGCAGACTGTAAGACCAATAACTGTGTTTACTAAGTGTCAAAAATGTGAATATTTTTATATTGGAAAGTCTAATAGATCTCTTAAAGAGCAGATTTTAGAACATACTGAGGAAATCCATAATTTGTGGCTTACAAACGCTTTAGCAAAGCATGTGTATGAAACAGTCCAGAACACTGGCTTAAATTTACAGTTCTGTAAATTCATAACACTAATATTAGGAGAGGTTATTTAGTTAACAAGACTTTGTGTGCTGAATTATGCTAGATTGTTCTTTTTAAATTCAATTCATTTCCGGGCTTGAGGTTTCATCTGTGAAACCCCTTTTGAAGTCATGTGATCTAAGATGATAACATGAGTGGTTGATGTTTTATGAATGAGCTTTTTTGTTAATGTAAGATGGCCGTGCAACTTTTGTCATGTGCTTACTTTTACTTGTTTTGATTTGATGATTGTGTCTTTTAATCTGCTGTATTGTTTGTTTGAATGGCCTGATGAAGCGGTTCTTATAGACTGTGAAAGCACTTACCATTATTTCTATTTGCTTTATTTTATTGTGTTTTAAAGGTTGTTTTTTGCTTTTACTGCCATGTTGGTTAACACTTTTTTTATCTGCTTTTTTATCATTCCTGGTGCTCTGACCTTCATCCACAGGTTTTATTTATTCTTAATCTGAGGTTTGTTTGCAGCAGCAGCATAGAGACTGAACCTGTTGCACATACACATGCAGAAGTGCAGCAGCCCGTAACATTCTTTCCTTCTAATGTAGTTTCCGTGTCTGTATTTCAATAGGCTTTGGAATGCAAGATAAAAGGCTATACTAAGTGTGCACAATTGCTTTATAGCTTGTTGAGTAGCTCTGCCATCCTAGATTGATTGATTAGTACACAGTTCAGCTGCTTATGCAGTAATTAGCATGCTGCAATGTTTACCATGTCTGCTGCACTCTGCACATCATGTAAAGCATCTTACTGAATACAATTGACAAGCACATGGTATTAGTGAGCCATATAGGGTTTATTGAATCCTACCCAGAATAGTTTTCCTTAAATATTAGCCTATGTGCTGGTTAACATGAAAATTAGAATTGCAGGGGACTTTAACTGTGATTTTAGATAAAAAAAAAGAAATAAATAAAAATACATGAAGCAGTTAAAATATGGTAAATTACTTGTGTGAATCAAAAGTCAATGGACTTTTAGAAAAGGGGAACTTGGATCTGAAATTGATTATTTTATATAATCAAAAGGCTATGTGGTAGAACATAGTGATGCAGTCGTGAGTTTTTTTTTTCAGACCATTTAGCAATACAGATGAAGCTTTTGAGGGAAAGTCCCTGGAATTTACTAACACCAACATTAAGTGTACATTAAGTGTACATCGGTCTGATTGAACAGACAATACAATCATAACTCATACATTCTTCTGTCTAAGCTTAGTTTCTATTGATTTCTTGCAGTCTTAAATATTGGAGGGGGGTTCATTAAGGTTGCCACTAAATGTAGACTAGAAAGCACATAAATGTGGTAGGGATATTCTTGAATATAGATCATGTACACGTAGTGTAAGAAATGGAATAAAAATAATACATGGGAAATTATGGAATAAACTGGAGAATGGGAAGTACTGCAGTTATAGAAGGATCAGATAACCATGAAGGACTTCTACAAAAAACAGTCTGAATGGTGGACTGAATTTAAAAAGAAGCATAAAAGGTGTGTTTTCATTGACAGAATATGTAAGAAAGGAAGAGAATTTGAAGTATGAAAAAAGCATAGACACATCTTAAAGAATTTAGAGAATAATGCAAGAAATTATATGGAATATATATATATATATATATATATATATATATATATATATATATATATATGAGCAATTGAGAGAAAAATAAGGCACTACTGTTTAGGCAGAGATATTATTTGCAAGGGAGAACAGAGGTGATATCTCCATATTTGTGTAAAGTAGTAAAGGAGAATATTATAATGAGGAAATACAAAAAAATTAAAATAATAGATAAAAAGAAGACAAGAGCAAATTATCAGTATTGTAGAACAGCACATGGAAAATATATGAGTAAAAAGAAGGAAAATAAAGGTGAATAGAAAATAAATAAATAAATACATTTCATAGCAAGTTAATGAAGCATTTGAAAAATAGATTACTATTAGTGAACTGGTAGAGGTATATAAGAAAGTAAATATTGATTCAGTATCAGTCTCAGATGGTATAGGGTATGGAATGTAAAACAAATTAATGGACTGGAAAACATTTTGTAAATGTACTAAATGAATGATTGAAGGAAGGGTTTGCTTATGAAGAGCTATGTAGTGGAATATTAATTTTTTTCTGAAAGAAAAATGAGAAGAATGAAATAAAAAGATGAATACCCATCACACTAAATGACACAGATTATTTTTTTATAAAAATAATACATATGAAAATGGAAGGAAGGAAGGATGAAGGATATTATAGAAAGCAAGTATATATGGTATAAATGGGAACATATGTCAAGAATTGTTATTGGTTGTGAGAGAAATTGTGGATGATACACCAAGTAAAATGGAGGATGTGAAACGTATGGCAGGCATTTAATATAGTGGGATGTATAATTCTTGGCACTTTAACTTTTCAGAGTTCTGCATTGCCTTAATTTTAGCCTGATTGAATTATTTTATATATTTGCTGACTGAATTATTTTATATATTTGATGGCATTTTTTTTGTTTCTTATCTCTTCTGAAACTGGTTTTCTTCCTCCCACCCACCCTATTCCTGTGGCTTTTGTTATAGTTGGTGGCTTTGCTGTTGCCCGCCCCTACTGTAAATTTGATCTGGGACACTCCTCCCAGTCTAGTGTTCATTCTACCTAATACAGAGAGAACATTTGAGAAGGCAAACCCACTTAGGTTCTTAACCTTGAATTATCTTCTGCTCCTCCTTCCTCCTCTTGCACTTTACTAACAAAAAATATCTCCTTGCATTCTTACTGAGTGCTGAGTGTTCTTCTCAGCTGATAAGTATATTTTTGTCACTTCTTCACTGTTCAATGTTGAATAAAACAATTGAATTTAGTTCAGAATACATTTTGAATACATTGCATTTATTTAAACTGCATTTGCTTTAATACTGCTACATACTCATGTGCTAGCTTGCACTGCACTTAAATTATTTTTAGTGCTGTTTTAGCTGCTTTCTGAAAAAAAAATCTAAGCTTGTTTCCTGCCTTTCCTGTAACTAGTCTAGTCCAGATACAGATTTGCTGTATCCAGGACTGTTTGTAAGCTTCTGAGTGGTGCCAAAGTCTGCTCTTCAATTTTTCCCTTAGATCTGCTAGTTTTCTCATCTACTGCACTTTTACTAGCTTATTAGTTTAGCACTTTACCAGTCTTCTTCTAACAATTATTGTAGCACACAAAAGTGCTACCAGCACTAAACGTTCTACAAAGAAATAGTTCCAGTATTTATTAATGCCCACCCTTCCAGGCATGTCTAAAGGTCAGTTCCCTGTGCTTTCTCCTATTAACCATCGTGAACTTGGGCATCCTGAGGCAATGTATCAACTGCCTCATGTACACTGACAACCCTCTGTTCTTAATTTCCAACACTCAGACTTGTGAAAGATGCACTTATATATCCAAATTGGAAGCCACGCACTCTCCAGCCAAGACGGGAATAGCTGGTCAAGAGGCGAAGATCAACATTTGCACCACACCACATGGAACACATAGCCCTCCAGAACACACACCAGCACTGCCTTCACATCACAAACCACACACCCACCTTTGCAGACACTCTCAATAAAAATCTACCCAAACAGCAGAAACCTCTAAGGCAGAAACACACCTGACCACCACAACACAACACTAATCACAATACTCATAACTCTCCTAAACAGTGTGCCACTCAACCAACATCTGTAAGGAAAGACAGCATGCCCAACACACTAATCATAGGTGACTCAATAGTGAGGCACACTAATGTCCCACTCACTAGGTTGAATAAGGAGAAAGTAACAGTCAGCTGCCTGTCAGGCACTAGGATCTGCCACATAATGTACACACTCAGATCCCTCAACAACAGGTACAAATATCACTCTGTCATTGTACATGTGGGTGTGAATGACCTGAGATGTACCTCACTGGACTACATGGAAAGAGAGCTCTTGGATTATGTAGCCCAGGTGGGTATGACCCTAGCCCAGAGAAGAATCCTACCATCACCCACAATGATACCACAGTACAAGCAGAAAATGACTGATTTAAACAATTGGCTAAGTTTCTGGTGTCATTCTAAGGGGATCCAGTATCTGTCTACATGGGATTATATGATTGACAGACCTCAATGCTTTGCCAGAGATGGCCTGCATCTGTCAGCCCTGGGTTTCTGCATACTGGCCAAGGTTCTTGCCACCCCTATAGTGCTTTTTTTAGGCTGTGTTCCAAAGACTAAATTACTACTGTAACAGCTACAAACAAATGCAATGTGAGAGTCATGCTGCTCAATGCTAGAAGTCTAAATCTCAAAATGCACTCACTTGAAGCACTCCTTAAAATGGAGAACATCAACATTTGTGCTGTAACAGAGACTTGGTTCAAGGCAGCAGAAAGCACCCCTGCACTACCAGGCTATAACTCATTCCACACCTTTTGGCCCAAGAACTTGGATCAAAGTTCCAAAGGCAGTGGTGTTTCTATATTCATAAAGGATGTGCACACCTCCAGACTGGTAGCCCAACATAATGCATCTGAGATACTTCAGGTGCAGCTAACATTCAGTAAGACAGTGATTCAGGTTGTAGACTGATATAGGTCCCCAACCATGTCCAAAGGATCACACTCCACGTTCCTAAGCACCCTGGAGAACATTAGGGTCCAACCTAACACTCTCATATCGGGCAACTTCAACTACCCCTCCATTAACTGGGAAAACTACTCATGTACCAATACACTTGCCCAATGCTTTCTGGAATTCATTAAATCCAATGCTCTGAACCAGCTTGTTCTTACCCCCACTAGAGGTAGCAACATCCTTGACCTGGTCATTACTAACATGGGCGACCATTACTCTACTCCTCCCTGGTTAGATCCGACCACAAACTAATTACCTTGGAAATCCACATCCCCTCCACAAAGATAACCACCATGAAAAAATTCTCCAAAGCTAACTTTGGGCTCCTAAAAACAGAGGTGGCTAACTTCACGGCACCCATGCAAATGGAGAATAGTTGCATGACTGCCAAATCATACACCAATGCATTGTACGAACATGTACATGAATGCATGGATCTCGCCATACCCAATGGAACCAAGACGCTCTCCTAAAAAAAAAAAGGAAGCCAATCTGGTGGTCCCCTGCCATAAATAAACTCTACAACAGAAGGAGGAAACTGATGCGGAATAAGGTAAAGTCCCAAGACTGGAAAAACTCCCTTATCAGCCTCAACAAAAGGTCAAGATCCCTCATCAAATCCTTTAAAGCTAGCTATGAAAACAGAATTGCAGCAGATAGTAAAGACAACCACAAGGCCTTCTATAGTTATGTAAAGAATCTCCACGGCAATACCTTATACCAAGCCAACAGATATTGCCACTATACTGGCCCACAGATTCAGTGCTAACTTTACCCCTCTCCCCCCAAGAATCAATCACAATACTTGTAGATTGCCAGGCACCCAGTATTACTGCTGCACAGGTTAAAACAGCACTTTCCACGGCCAAGAATACAACTTCTATGGGACCTGACAATATCTCTGGCTGTGTTCTAAATGAACTACAGAGTGAACTGGCACCTCATCTGTGTGCCCTGTTCAATCACAGGCTCACCTGTGGCTTTGTGCCTACCAAATGGTGCACTGCTACAGTCATCCCTCTCCTCAAAAGAGGAGTGACTACAGACCCTGGGAATTATCTCCCAATTAGCCTGATGAGTCTGATATGCAAGGATATGGAATGCATCATCATGGTCCTAATAAACAAGGATATAGGGAATCTCCAAACTCTGGATCCTACACAGTTTAGTTTTGTGAAGGGTAGATCATGCCTGCTCAACTTGGTCAACTTCTTTGAGTCAGTCACCAGAGCTGTGGATGAAGGCAAGGTGATACATGCAGCCTACTTTGATCTGGCCAAGGCCTTTGATAGCATTCCCCACTCAGGAATCATAGAAAACTCACTAAGCTAGGCATCAACCCATATATCACTAGGTGGGTTGCAAACTGGCTCATAGATAGAACATACAGTGTGAAAGTAGTTGGTTCCAAGTCAGACAGCCGACCAGTCATGAGTGGAGTTCCACAGGGTTCAGTCCTGAGTCTTCTCCTGTTTGCTATCTACTTCTCTGATGTCCAGGTCAACACGAAGGGACACTGGCTGACAAAGTTCACACACAATTGCAAGTTCGGAGCTATTATTAACTCCCCGAGTGATTTTGACATCCTACAGAAAGGCCTCAATGACACCAATGACTGGTGTCAGAACCGTGGCCTTAAGCTCAATGCCAAAAAATGTGTCTTCATTCCCTTTGGGAAAAACCCAGTTCCCTTGAATTAGCACACTGATGGTAGTCCACTGAACACAGAAGGTGTTATAAGAGATCTGGGAACTCAGGTTGACAGCAACCTCTCTTTTGACCACCAAGTTGCCACTGTGGTCAGAAAGTCCTTCGATGTGGTGCATCTCATTACTAAGGGTTTTGCATCCAGGAAGAAAGAGGTCATTGTCTCCCTCTACTCTTCCCTCATTAGGCCAATCATCAAGTACAATGCCCCATTTGGCATGTACCTCACTAAACACCTGCAACAACTGGAGAGGCCACAAAAGTACTTCACAAAGAGGATCCTAGGCCTTAAACACTTGTTGTATATGGACAGACTCAAAAAACTTCAACTATTCTCTGTCTCATATCGCCTACATAGAGGCGATCTCTGCTTGAGTTACAAAGCCATGTCTAACCCAGCTCTGTTAGAAATGCTACATCTGAAGAAATCCCAGTCCCTCTGAACCACACGCTCCAGAGACCTCAACCTCATTACCACAATCAACAGAACATGCTGGAGGCAGAGGGACAGGCTCATAACCCAAACACTGCCCATGCTATGGAATAGACTTCCCATACATGTCAAGCAAAGCACCTCACTGGCTCTCTTCAAGAGAAATCTTGATGAGTGGATGGGAAATAGAAAATTCACCCTGGGGATCACTCCAGTGGCTCTACTCGACAGAAGCACTAGGAACTAATGTCGGGTGGCACGATGCCAGGGTAATCATATGGGCTAGGCTTGTAAAGGCTCCAGGGCTATTAGCCTAGTACACACCTATAAACCTATAATGTTTTGTGGGGTGTTTTGGAGAAGTATGGAATGAATAATAGACTTATGTGAGTGTATATGTCACTATATCAAAATAATAAAGTCAATGTGCTAGAAGAAGAAGAATGTGTTAGTGAATGGGAGGTTGATTAAAGAAATATGCATGAAGTGTTTTATAAGACAAGGATGTCCCAAGAGTGGAATATTGTTTGCATTGGTAATGAAGGGGATAGTGAATGATGTCGCTTATAAAATGAAAGATGCTAGATATGTGAATGCAAAAAGAAGTGATGATTCCAGTAATTTTTTACATACAAAGATGATGTTGTTGTAGTCGTTGAGAACAAGATATGGATGATGGTGGTGTTGGTTTGTTTGAATGGATGCTTAAAGGAAATGGGAATGACCTTGAATAAAGATAAAGGTAAAGGTTTGGGTGATGTGGTGAAAACTGGGTGTCTGTATTTTTCAATGAATGAACTGTCTTTGCTAGGGATAAAAATGGGGAACACTACACATTTAAGATGTGATAGGGGGGGTTGCTAAAAGAAATGAAAGAAATCCATCTTTGGGTGATGTATAAATTATCATTCATGAAAAAGGTTTATCTGGTGAATTCTCTACAAATGGGAAAAATATCATATATGTCAAATGTTTATATAGTGTCAGAAAATATGAAAAGGAAATTGTATATTTGATATTTCCTTTCATATGGGATTCAAGATTAAACCCTTTGAGAAGAGATTTGTTGTATATGAGTGAAGTAATCGGGGAGTAGGGTTAACTAAATACAGTTGTTTATTCTGCTTCTTTAAACTGGAAGATATGTTTGCAAGCCATTTTGAAGAAACTATTACCCTATGTTTGGGAAAGTTTTTTTCCTGAGTGAAGTGAAGAAAATTAATTGCCTGTGTGACAATTTCTAATGAAAAGTTGAAGCGCCTTCAGTGAGCTGTGATATCTGTTTCTTGATGTTGGAGATCATCTTGCACTTGCATAATTCACCCACCCTTGCACCTTGCCAATGTATGTCACGAGACATATATTTAATATACTCTATCTCTGAAGCTGCTGAACAAATTGAAAGGAATCAGTGAGATACATGTGCAGCAACTGGACCACCTGAGAGAGCAGTGGGGTACATACAGGTTAATTTTGTGTAATATGTCCATGATTCAATAGTAAGAAGTAATAAATGAAATACTCAATAATGGTAAATTGTTTAGTCTCCATACTGCCATCAGCCTAGCTTGAAAAAAAGGTGGCTCAGCATGTTATGATGCTTGGGGGTTCAACCCCCACCATCACATAAAACAAATGTGTCATGTTTTCAGGAGCTATTTTTAAATGTAAAATGTCATACTATTGAAGGTAACAAAATAATAACTGAAATTGTTAAAATGTTAAAACAAACTTGTATGTGCTATGATGAAAATATTTTAACTTTCCTTGACTGCATTTGATGATCAAGCAATAAAGATTAACAACAGCATTAAGTCATTTTATGTCTTTTTCATCACCCTATTTTCTACAATTTGGCATGTTTTGCTAACTGTCAACATGTATATTCATTAAAATGTTAGAAGATGGCATAATGGTTAAGGTGTTTGTCTCACAGACATAAGGGCAAAGTTTGAGTCTCACATTGAAGGGAAACTGGCTAGGCTTAAAATGGCCTGCAAGGGCAGGTAGCCCTGTACTTACCTATGGACAAGTAAGTATGACTGCACAAAAGTGAAGACTGTGGATTCAGAATGCCATCATCTGCATTGTTTGAGAAGTTTCCCATCCCGTTAACTCTTACATGAGATAACAAGTGCCGTAATGGATGGTGGTTTAATTCACACAAACCAATAAATTCATAATGTTTATATTTTAATGGTCTAAATGCGTAATTTCAAACTAATTAAAGTAGGACAATGGTAGATAAACAGTTAAGGATCTTGTAATAAATGTGTATGCTCTACTGTAATGTCTGCTTATGAAAAAATACTTGGAAACCAATATTCACTGCTTTTGTCCTGTCTCTTCTCCCAACCTGTTACGTCATAAAATCTTTTTTCTCCATTTACATTAATATTATATGCAGCAGCACAGAGACCTGGACTGACAACTTGGTATAGTCTGTCTTCTGCTTGTTTGTATCAAGCTAAAGTGAGGTCGGCTACAAACCACAGCTCTGAGCTAAGATTCCAGATGACTAAAGGCTTCTGAGCTTCCAAAAAAAAAAAGTTGCCTTTTTTTTGCTTGTTTATACTATTCACTGCACTATTTTATTGCTTGCCGCCTACTTTAATACTGTATTTATCTACTGAGTACTAATCTACACTGTTGTACTGCAATTGCCTGTCTTACCATGCCTGTTAAATCAGATTTTATTGCTTTTTTCACTGTTTACTAAGATCTCTTTGCTATTTTCACTGTTTTATAAGTATTTGCTGGTATTTTTCACTGTCGCAGACAATCTGTTCTGTTTGTTCTGGTTTTCCCACCAAGCAGTGCTATAATAACTTGTTAGCTGTTTAAAACATTTTATAGAGTCCCCTTGATGATTTTCTGCCATTTTAAATGTTTTTAGTGTCTCGTTGCTATTTTTCTGCTGTTTTAAACATTTTCAAGTGGTTCATGCTGAAACTAGGGTAGCTAGTAGCTGTAGCATAGTCCAGATACAGGTTTGCTGCCCTACACCTGGGTCTGTTTGTAGTGACTCTTTGTTCTGAGCACATTTTCCAGAGCATCTTGGATTTGAAGGGGCCATTCTGCACTCTGTTGAGAGGATTGTGCTGCCTGAAACCTGTCTACTGTATGGTGATTGGTCTAGGGCTTGGAATAAGCATCCTCATTGGTCGTTTTGGACCTTTTTAAATTTTGGTTTCAAGTTTTTAGCTTCTGATATTTATGCCCTGCATTTAAGCAGGTTTCTGTTTGTTTGTGCATTGTGCAGCAATGTGAGCAGCATCCCACACTGCAGCACAATTGTGGATCAATCCCAGAGAAATTAATTTATCAGTTTTTCCCTTACTTACGGCTGCACCACATTAGTGTAACCATCATCGTTAGTACTTTCCCAGTCAAAGAAATACTGCTAGTGAGCTGAA
Source organism: Protopterus annectens (assembly GCF_019279795.1). NCBI lineage: Eukaryota > Metazoa > Chordata > Ceratodontiformes > Protopteridae > Protopterus > Protopterus annectens. The sequence goes on from NC_056729.1 coordinate 1,263,694,922, forward strand.
ACCTGTTAAATTACCAAAAAAACAGGCAGAAATATCCATCCACTGATCTCCTTGATCATTCATAAAAAGCCCCCTTAGTGGCAACAGTCTTCAACCTGGCATTGCGGATAGATGGACCACCATTGTTCCTCCAGCAAACCTCGTTTACTTGGGTCTCTTTATGCAGTGTAGCAATTGCCTCATGTAGACCAACAGCACTCTACTAATAGCTCACTCTAGCACAGAGCTTCAGAGCTGTATCTACACCAAGAATCTTGAATCCATGCTATCTCTCACTCAAAACAGTAACATGGAAGAGGTTGTCAACCCACCCACCACTACACATGCACATAGTACCACTACTCATACACAAAGTATGCATCCAACACAAAAAACAACATATGCGGAGGTTTTCTCAGAAAGCTACCAGGACACCAGAGACCTCCAAGACTTAAGACTGCTACAACTAACATAGTTTCCACAGCACCCATGACACATAGCAACACCAGTGTCTCACCTACCAAGCCTGTGAGTTGTAACACTCAACAAACAAATTTTCTAATCATTAGAGACAAAATAGTGAGACACATGGATGTCCCATTCACCAGGTTGGACAAGGAGAAAGTCACAGTCAGCTTTCTGTTCAGTGCCAGGATTCGTCAGATCATGCATGCACTTAGGTCTCTCTACAACAAGTAACATTATAACTCTACCGTAGTTCACGTTGGAGTGTATGACCAGAGATGTACCTCACTGGACTATAATAAGAGAGGAAGAGAAACATGACTGAACTCTCTGAGTACGTGTCCCAGGCAGTTATGTTCCTCACCTTGAGCAGCATATTACCCTCCCCTAGAATGATTCCATAATATAAACAAAAAATGAATAATTTAAATAATTGGCTTAGTTTTTGGTGTCATTCAAAGGGGATCCAGTTCCTGTCAGCTTGGAAGTCATGGTCGGCAAACCTCACTGCTTTGCCAGAGTCAGTTTGCCCCTGGCACTACTAGTCTTTTGGCTCTTGGCAAAGGCTCTTGCCTCCTCTACAGTGTGTTTTTTAGGCAAAGTCTTGAAAATAAACTTACCAACATGAAATCTGCCAATCATAACAAAATAAGGGCCATGCTGCTAAACTCTAGGAGCTTAAACTAAAAACTGCACACCGTGGAAGCACTCCTGTCACTGGAAGATTTAGATGTCTATGCAGTCACAGAAACCTGGTTCAAGGCCTCAGAGGGTACATCAATGCAAGGTTACAATGCCTTCCACACCTTCAGACCACAAAATGAACATGTGATAACCATAGGATGTGGTGGCTCTATATTAGAGATAAATTCACCTCCTGTCTAGTTAAACTGGTCAACTCCATGGAGTTCCTCCAAGTTCAGGTTATGGTGGGTAAGATCCCATTCAAGTCATAGCTAGTTATATATCCCCCTCCATGGGTCATGACACTCATGAAGCCTACTTGACCAAGCTGGTGACAATCCAAATGTTACAGAACACACTGGCTATGGGTGATTTAAATTATCCCACTGGATAATCTAACTGGGAAACCTACACTAGCCCTAACCGCTAGTGCAAAGGTTTCTTGACTTTAACTCAAATGCCCTGGAACAAATTGTTCATACCACAAAAAGAGGAACAAACATACTAGATCTGGTTCTCAGTAACATGTCAAATGGATGCACTACTGCAAATGTCAGACCCTCATTATTCAAATCTGACCAGAAAACTGTCACTTTCAAGCTGACAATAACACCAGAACTCATAAAGGGTGAAATCAGACTAAAAAACTTCACCAAGGCAAACTATACCCTCCTAGCTGAAGATATAAATGCATTCCAAGTCCCACCCCCAGTTGGAAGTGGTAACTACACCGAAGCTTAGACTAAAGCCCTGTACAATCACTTGCATAAGGGTATAGACTCAGCTGTACCAGAAAGAATCAAAGTCAGAGCCCCAAGTAAAAACAATTCACCATGGTAGACATCCAGCATGAACAACCTTTATCGTAAGCACAAAACGTTGCTGTCCATGAAAACAAAGGCAAGATCACAACAATGGAAAAACACCCTCAACCTCAAGAGGTAAATAAGGCAACTTGTCAAATCTTCTAAGGGCCACTTTGAGATAAACTTAGCTAGCACAGGCAAGGATAACCATAAGGCCTTTTACAGCTGCTTACATAGCCTAAAAGGTAGGACCCAAGCATGTGCAGAACTAGTGACCAACGGTATACCAGACACTGACCCCACAGACATAGCAAATCTGTTAATGGATAGGTTTGGTGAAAATTTCATCCCTCTGTCCCCTCCAAATCTATGAAAAACCTTGCCCCAAACCCTCCCACCCTAAATATTTGAAGAACAGGTCATCAAAGTCTTGACCAAAGCAAATACATAGCCTCTATCGAACTAGATGGTATCCAAGGCTGTCTTCTAAACAGGCTAACACATGGACTAGCATTATCATTAAGTACCTTTTTCAAGTCATAGTCTAACCACTGGCTTTGTTCCTGTGGAATGGAGAATAGCAACAGTTATTCCTCTTCACAAATGTGGCCTAGTAACAGACCCAAGGAATTAGACCCATAAGCCTGATCAGCCTCATTTGTAAGGCCAGGGAACATATTATTATGGACCTCATAAATAAAGGCATATGCGACCTCCAAACTCTGGATCCTACCCAATTCGGCTTTATCAAGGGAAGATCTTGCCTGTTAAATCTTGTGGATTTTTCTGAAAATGTGACCAGGGTCACTGATGAGGGAAAATCTGTGAACACAGCATACCCTGACTTGGCAAAGGTTTTCAACACAATCAGGCATTACTGATAAAGTTAGCAAACTGAATGTAAACTCCTTTGTTGTAAGATGGGTTGCTAACTGGCTCACAAACCAGACACAGCCTATTAAAGTGGGTGACTCCCAATCAATCAGCAGACCTTTTATCAGTGGGGTGCCACAGGGATGAGTGCTGGGCCCCCTCCTGTTTGGTATATACTTGTCAGATGTTCAGGTCAAAACTAAGGGGTTGTGGCTGACCAAGTCTGCAGACAATTGCAAATGGGGTGCTACTACTGAATCCCCAAATGATGTCAGTATATTCCAGGAGGGTCTTATGCAGACCAATGGCTGGGGCTTTAGTCACAGTCTCAAACTGAAAGCAAAGAAATGGATCATCATTTCTTTCAGCACAAACACTGTGCCTTCACACTGTCAAATCAACAATATCCTAAGTATCCATGCAGTGGTAAGGGACTTTGGTTCAAAAGTTGACCATGACCTTAACTTTGACCACCATGTGTCTACTGTAGTAAGGAAGGTTTTCCACATAGCATATTTGACTAGTAAAGGCATCATCTCAGGAGTAAAAGCAGTTATAATCCCTCTATACTAGGCACTAATCCAGCCCAAAATTGAATATAATGCCTCGTTCAGTGTGTACTGTATAAAGAACTTGCAGCAACTGGTAAGACCTCAGAGGTTTCTAACAAAGAAGATCAAGGGACTCCAACACATGCCATATACAGACTGACTAAAGTCCTTGTCAGTTTTCTCTGATTAATATAGACTTCTTAGGGGAGGCTTATGCTTGGCTTACAGAGCAATCTCAGACCCAAACCTAATGAATTTGCTGCACATACGTAAATCAAACGTGACTAGGGCCACCCATTCCAGGGACCTAAATATTGCCTGTGACTTAAATAGGATGTCCTGGAGGGACAAATCTGCCTCCCAGTGACTGCTGTTTCTTTGGTATAGGCTACCTATTCATGTGAAACAGAGCACCTCTATGAAACTGTTTGAAAGGAATCTAGATGAGTGAATGGGACACCGTGAATTCTTACCAGGAATAGCACCCATAACCCTCCTGGAAATGAACAGTCATTACTAAATGCAATCTTGGGTATTAACTAACATTCCTATGGCATTGCATTGGGATGAAATGGCTAGGCTTGAAATGACATCCGGGTCACTAGCCTAGTAATCTCCTATTTTCCTATGATCCCTCGACAGATGGCAGCAGGAGAATCACCATTACAAGAGGGACCCATCACATTCTCCACAACCTGCCATACTTGCCTTCACACCTCCTGCCCTATAAGCACCACCTGTGCCATTTAACTCTATCCTGGGTGATGTTTGATTGGTACCCACCAGGTGTAGTGCCAGTGGAAGTGGCAATTATGTTATCAGTTAGGAGATGGCAGAGCTTGTGGGGAAGACCCAAGATGGAAGTTATATGCCCGCATTGGTTACATGGAAAACATGCTCCAGTGACTTGTTGAGGCATTTCCCTGCCGAGTATTGCCTGCAGTTACTGAAGCAGGACCCAGCAGTGACAACTCTCAGGGTAAGGAATGATTTTTCACTATGTTGAAGCTGGCAGAATATGCATCTCTGAATACCCTGTCCTATCTCCATTCATTGTGTTCCCCCTCCCTTTCATGTCCATAACTTACAATGTCATTTTATACAATCCACCTTTTATCATTGTCTGCCCTGTGTTTGTCTGATGTGCCCTTCACTAGAGTGTTCCCCCTCCCTCACTGTGTTGTCCCACACCCTGTCAGTCATGTCTTTTTCCTCCTAACATTCCTCTCTCACCTACGTCTGACATCTCTGTCTTTCTTCCCCAACTTCTCCATCCACACTGAAAAACAGCATCTGTCCTACAAAAAAAAATGTCACATACATCTCTCAACTTCATCTTTGTGTGAATTACACAAATGGTTAGGTATAGCAGGGTAGACAACATAGAGGGCTATATTGGCACAATATTTATGAAGTCTTAATCCAAAATTCTAAATGACATGTATAACCATTATTGCTTTGAGAACACATTGAGAGATATGGTCAATATGCTAATACAGTGGTCTAGATGATATTAGTGACATAGGTAGGGGTTCATTTCATTCTTGATTTTTATTTGTTTTAGTGCCCTCACATGCTACATTGTCCTGAGTGTCAAATATGCTGTTATGAGTTGGTAAATTGTGTGGGGAATGTAGACATTGTCTCAAAAAATTAGTTTTTACAGATTTTTCTGCCACTGTTAAGATAGGTATTTGGGGGATATAAAGTCTTAGTGATTATATTGACTTATTTGATTGATATTTGATTTTGTGAACAGATGTGTGATGTGTTGTAGGGCACTTGCAACATTACACCTTAAGCAGCTATTCATGCTAAGGTTGTTTCTTTATACTTTTTGGAAGGGGGGTTCTGGACTTGGTTCCCTAGAGGAATATTACTTATAATTTTTTTTCTTGCAATTCACCTACACATGAGATATTTCAGGAGTACATGTTTTTGTGACCTGTTGCACTCTAATGTCTGCCATGCTTACCTTTACAGTACAACATGGGTATACTGGCATGTGGGCTGATTTGCAGTACTGACCCACCTTGAGATGACCCCCATATTTTTTGTTTGTAATTACCTACATGGTAGAGCATGGGTTCATGGCTAACATTCCCCATTTTTATTAAGTACATTATGGGCTGTTGCATCACATTACTGTATTACTTTATATCCCACATCTCCAGTGTATAATTCACTTTCTTAAACTGTCTTTATTGTCATAGGAAATTATAATCTACCTTTCTATATGAAGCTTTTTATGCAACTCACTTTAATATTTACCATCACCATCACTTCTGTTAGTGACCTCAGCTACAGCCTCAGCGTCTGTATTGCTTGCACTTCCACAGCTTATATATTGATGTATGCATTTTCTGCAGTCGCTGCCATCCTCCATCATTAAAAATTGTGTGAGAGCACTTGCCTTGGCTACTGTGGTTTTTTGCGCTCATTCATTACTTATTTTATTTTAGATTTGGCCATGAGGAGAATTATCATGTTCTGGCCACAAACCAGTGCTGTGGCTATGAGAAGGGGCACCATATCATGCAATGTACTTTGGCTACATGTTTGTTATGGTAGAAAGAAAAACAGCATTGGCTCGGCTGTGATGTGGGTGTGCTGTTAATGACTCTGCATGTATGTGTCTGTATGATGGGAAGGAGTCTATTTAATTTACAATAAAATAAAATGTTTGCCTTGATTTGTTTTTATCACCACTATACACCCAATGACAGTAAAAGCGGTTTACGTACTGGAGAAGTTTGCATGTGTTTCCTTGACCAGTGGTGGTGGGGGTGGGGAATCAACCAGTTAAACCAAAAAATGCAATGAAAAATACAATTTAGATTTTTTTTTTTTTTTTTTTGCAATACCAGGTACCCTTTTATTGTTTGTAGCTACATATGTGCAATCATAGTATTCAGCAATTTTGGTTGTGCATCTCTTGCTGTTTAGCTGCTAGAAATATTTCTAATTCTAGCTGAGAACGCTAAGCATGGGAGGAAAGGCTTGTATTTTACAGCTCACTTAATTCTGCCCATGTTATGAGTATCCCATATTTTCCGTGTAATACTTTTTTTCTCAGTCTTTCTCATCAGTTTTGCTACTTACTTCTACTTCATACTTTAAACTTGTTCAGGCTGAGATACTTTAGAATGCATCTCCTTTCCTTCTGCTGGCTCTTTTCCTTCATGCTGCTCTGCAATACGTATGTGCATGCATATGCCTTTAAATATTTTTGGAAGTGTGCAAGTTTTACTTATAAAAATAACCATTACCATCTTTTTGTACTTTTGGGACTCCATAGTGCTATTCTTTGATTTTTGTTGAACTGCTATACTCTTACAAATGTGATTGGTTGTTGTCACTGCTCAGGCCCCTGCCTTTTCAGGTTAGGGAGAGGTATGTTTGCAATTTTATTCATTTTCTGGTTCTTCTCCCATTACTGATAAGGTCATCTGTCAAAAGGAATATATTCTATGTGCTACCTCCATAATTCATTTAAGAAGAGGAAATATTTTCATATTACCATATCATGCATTAACTTGTGAACTACAGCAACAGAATAAATTATCTTCCCCAAAACAGTTTGTATTTATGTTTCAATATGGGGATACCATTTTTTATCTTTGTAAAGGCACAGTACTTCAGCCATTTTTATTTACTTGTTTATTTATATAGTTATTTATTTTTTGCATGCTTACTGCGCCTGTATAAGCTTGACCATACTGTCTGAAACTAGTAGTCCTTGCAGCTGATTCCCATCAACTAAGTTATTCACTTAATTAGCTTTGCTGTAGTATAATAGAAAAAGGCTGAGTCGATGATTCTTGTAGACATTTCTTCACATTCTGCAAGCATAGCATCAACGTTTAGCCTACAGATGATACTTTGTTTTTACCAGACATATGTTTTACTATATGTCTAATTGCTCAATTTTTAACACAGAATTTAACACATGCTTTAATATGGGTCTAGACTGTTCCGCTTTCAAAATAGTTTCATTACATATCAATTTCTTTATCAGTGAAACATTTTCAGTGTATAAATGCTTATATTTTCCTAAACTAGCAGGCAAGGCCATTTCAAATTTTTCTTTGGCTAAAATTTCTATCATTTTACTCTGTCTTGACCTTCAGGATCTAATCACTGTTCAAGCATATGATTTAGATGACATAAATAAGATATTGCCATTTTGTTAAGAGAAAATGTATATGAAACGTTTGAGCTTGTGTCTCAAAAGTAATGCCAGCTCAGACTAATAATCCGTCCCTTCCATGTTCGCAAAAGCTTTAAATGTTACCCACTATGCTTAGCTGAGAGGATTCCTACTGAGTCATCTGATCCCACCCTCCTGGTGAGCATACCACTCAGAGTCTGGCAGTTATTCCTCCAGATCTTCCTATGTGGTCTGTTTTCTTTGTAATTGTAGAAAATGACTTTGGAAGTGGTATAACTCTGGCAGTTTATACAATATCTTGAGCAGCCATGGCTATCATCCACAAGAGCTGTTCAACTGTCTCTATCTTGATGTCTAGGCATGTATGATATAGGATCATAGGATCATAGGAAGATACTAGGCTATTGGCCCTGAGGCCCTTACTAGTCAAGCCAAGAATTTAGCGCATGTTCCGATAAGTCAGCACTCGATGCCCCTGTCCAGCAGGTACACAGGTAGAATCCTAGGGGTGTACCACATAGGTGCACTCCTTTCAGCAGTAACACACACACACACACACACACACACACACACACACACACACACACACACACACACACACACACACACACATATGCATCACAGGACTGGTCAAATCACAGTAACACATGAATGTTTTCTCCTTTGATGTGTACATTTTCTCAAACGGCTAAACTTCAGCCTAGCAGCAAAAGTGAAGCTCAGGTGTTCTGACATAACAGGTGCACAAGGAATGCCCACATTCTCCAACACTGCAATTGTGTTACTATTCCAAAAAAATTGAAAGAGTATCACATATGTTCACTTTTATGTCATGATAACAAAAGGTAGTGGTGCAGACTCTCTTTTGTGCAACCAAACTGCACTAGTCATTCTATGAGCAAAAAGAAAGAACATACAAACTGTCTTTTTTCAAAAGCTATGGTGCCCTCACAAACAAGATAACAATAAATGAAAAAGAGTCCAATAATTCCTTTCTACATAGGTTCTTATATAAGTACTACGCTAGCTTTCTTTGTATGCCATTATAAGCCTATTCATGTTTCCTTTTGTTGCATGAATTATAGTATTATAAGTTTTTAGGTAACTTGCTTCCTTTTCAAAAAAATAGGCATCAATGTCCGTATCATACAGATTTTCTCCTGCAGAGTCTTTCGTTATTGGATTTCTAAACAGAAGATGCCCAAGCTTTCTCAGAGTAGTCCACAGTGATTTTTCTTTACTTTATTGTACCACCTAGAAACAGTGTTTTGGGTAACCATTCCTGCTCTATAAGAGTCCCAATTTCTCTGGTTTGTTAGGATTACAGCCCTCTCTTTTATATACCTTTTAGTTAAATACCTGGTTTTGTCAATAGAACCATACAGAAATTCTCTGTATCTAATGCAAAAATCTATCTAACTACTTAAAGGAAAAGTTGTATATACAGCTTTTATCCACACTATTTAATTCAGTTTTTAAAGGAATTACAAGGCAATTCAATCCCATGGTCATATACAGTTTGCCAGTACTCACATAAAGGTTGTACCCCACCATTCTTCAGGAAGGCATTGATGGTAAAAACTGGGGTAAGTCTGTGGTTACACATCTAATACTCTAGGTTCTGTTTGAAGGATGATACTATATAGCAGTGTTTGACCTGCAGGGGCAGTCTGTTCCAGAATGATGAAGCTGTCACTTTAAAGCATTTTATGTATCTGTTTGTGATTATTTAGGTGCCCAGTTCTAGTATTAGTGGAAATATTTCACTTGCAGAGATACAAGATGTTCAAGACAACTGTGTCTGCAATGGAGCAGATAGCTAGGCATATATCACCTTTCAAAAGTCTATAATACACTAAATGCAGTGACAGTGCTTCCATCCTCTACTGGTAACTAAGCATCTTCAAGCTGGTGATTTTTTGTCAGGAATCTTTGGAGTCTTTCTAGTTGTTTTGTACATCAATAAGATGACTCTCAAAAGGGGACATTGTTTTCCATAACTGGTTCATCAATATCAGATATAAAAGAATGATGACCTCTTCAGATCTTGATGATATTCCCTTGACAATTAGCTACACTAAAAAGAGGAGCTTCTGAGTAATCTTGTCACATAATGCACAAAAGGGTGGGGACTACTGACTCAAGTTACAAGGTCTCCAATTAAAGTTTTAATTTGCAGTGGGGTTTTTAATAAAGACATAATGACATATTGTTGATATGGTATACTGTTGGGAGAGATGGTTTACCAAATGTACAGTATTTTACTTTTTTACATTTACTTCCAGCCCTTTCTCAGTACACCAGCTATTTACACGTGTGAGCTCCTATTGGACTATATGGATATCAAAGGGACTTGACAAAACCTTTGAGTCTGCAGTCATCTACAAACTTAGTTATCCAGATATCTTGGTTCCCAGTCTAACAATCAGAAACTTGAAAGAAAAAAAGGGTGTGCTAATAGACAGCCCCAAGGGACACCTCTCATTATCTCCAAAATCTATTATGAGGCACCTGCTACTTGCACTATGTGGGTTCTACCTTTTAGCCAATATTGCTATCAATCTAACTACATAAGGATATATTTTTAAAATATTTAGCCTACTTACAATGCCCATGTTAGAGGTCAAGACATACAGTGCGAAGATCCTGGCCACTGTCAACAGACTGCATGAAGCCATTGATACTTGAAGTTTGGTATAATGGTTAAGGTATTTACCTTACAGACACAAAGCACAGGGTTTGGTTATCATCTTTAAAAGCATAATTGGCTAGACTTAAAATGGCTCACAAATGCGGATAGCCTGGTACTAACGAGCTTGATTCTTTGGGCTACATCTTCCCTTGACCAAACAGACTGCTGAGGGTCAAGTCTAACACGATTTTTGATATCAAAGTTTGAGTTCATTTGTCATACATTCCATGTCTTAAAATATGAAGGTTGTCAGACTGATGAAGCTATAATTTCCTGAGCAGGTGGTTGGACCTCCCTTGTGCTGGGGCATCATCACAGCAGTACATCAAACTTCAAAAACAAGCAGTTCTGCAAGGCCATTCTTATTTTTATTTAGTAAACATTCAAGCAGATTATCAGACCCATGGAAAAAGTGTCATTTGGTTTTAGATAACACTTTCAGAAAATGTTTATTGGTTGTAGAAAAAAGAGAGACAGAGAGAGACAGGAGTATGCCAAGTTTAAGTTTAAATGGCCATCTCAAGGAGGAGCTAGCACTAATTTCCTTCTTAGTATATTGGCAATATCTGTTTGGTCTGAATGGGATGTGCTGTGCTGAATAAGTGCAGAGCAGTTTCAGTATTATTCTGTAGCTTCTTGTTGCAGCCAAATAATGATTTATAATTGTCCTTAGCTTCAGATGGTAACTTACATTTACTGGAATCTTTAGTAGACCTATTAGTGTTTTCTTAAGTTTTTAGTAGTATTTTTGATGCTGTCTTTGATATAAAGGGTTTTGATTGCATTATAGGTTGAGGAGGTTTTTCCCTTTTGCTGAAAAGATGATTTATATTGGTAGACCACCAGCTTTTTTTTTTTAATTTCCAATTTATTTAGCTCTGGCTGGGAGCATTACATTGGAAGACCACCAGCTTTTTTTTTTAAATTTCCAATTTATTTAGCTCTCATTGGGAGCATCCGCGGTGGTGGTGCTGTGGTAGCATTGTCACCACACAGTAAGATGCTGACCAGTTCGATTCTCAGCTAGAGCATCTTTTGCGTGGAAACATGCATGAATGGGCATAACTTCGTTGAAGGTTGTGCGCTAGGGCTGGCAACTCAGCACGTAAAAATCAACTGCCAATCATTAGTGGACCGGAGTTCCGCTGTGTTGACCCCTAACCGGGAAAAGCCGAAAGACAACAACAACAACATTTAGCTCTGGTTGGGACAGCAAATTCTATACATGTGTCTAGAGTGTCTAGATGAGTGTAGAGCCCTTTCATGAAACTAGTAGCTGAGTCAGCATCTGACCACTTATTGCCATAAGTAAAATTTACAAACATGGTCATAGAACCGGATAAAGTTACTGCATTTATAACATTTGAATTAAAAGATATTTGCTGTAAGGGCTTCAGAGACTTTAAAACTCAAAGTCACATGTTTATGATGCAACTTAACAGTAGATGGAGACACTACGGACACAGTGAATGAAGCGATTGTTTGTAAGGATCACATCTTAAATTTTTATTTATTTATTTATTTGACATTTGTTGAATAGGAAAAGTCTGACTTGGCAGAAACCCATTTTCAATGGAGGCCAGGGAACAAAAGCTCCAAATATATAAAAAATTAGATAAGTACACAGAGAATAGAAGTTAGCAATTACAACTGAGTTTCAGCATCAGTTAGCTGGGCAATGCTATAATATAAAACAAGAGTTAGCAAATACAATAACGTTTCTGCATCAATAAGATAAGAGAAAAAAAGAATAGTTGGATTGTAGATTGAGGACTGACAAGTTTACTTGCAAATCAATTTATAGCTACAAATAGTTAGGTGAAAGGATGGTATAGAAGAGGCAGAATAGATTAAGTGCAGTATTTAAGTAAAATATATGAAGTAATGGATAAGTCTTTGTAGGCTAGTAATAAGAAAGGTGATACAGAGAAGAAGATGAAGAGTTTTGAATAGGGGTAGTAATGGGGTGGTGTTAAAGGAAATGGGAAGGGGACAATAAACACAAAACAAAAGGCAGTATAGATGGTAGAAGTGAGGAAAGTAGGAGGAGGGGTGGTATCTAAGTAGGACAGGGAAGAAGAAAGAAAGAAAGAAAGAAAAAAAGAAAGAAAGAAAGAAAGAAAGAAAGAAAGAAAGAAAGAGAAAGAAAGAAAGAAAGAAAGAAAGAAAGAAAGAAAGAAAGAAAGAAAAAGAAAGAAAGAAAGAAATAAAGAAAGAAAAAGAAATGGTTACTAGCACACTAGGCATAGTTGTGAAGTGCATTATGAGGATGGTAGGCAGAGTTAAGGCATGAACAATGCCAGGTGTTAGTGAGTGTGGCAACTTCTTTTTTCTCAGGAAGGCTTTGTTTATTAAGTCTTCATTTTAATGAAGGACAGTTAAAGTTTCACAATATAAAAAAATGCTTGTTAATAAAGAATTCACATAGTACATTTAGAAATCTTGCATGATTTCTTTTGGACATAAAGGGTTTCCTGTAGCAGGCCGACATTTGATAGTTTCTCCTGTTTATGGTGAGCTGAAGTGCTACAAGCTCTGTTGCAGTTTACTGGGAATCTGTTTGGAGGTGATATATTCCTTGAGAAATATAGAAATGCAAACACAGTTGCCATCAGGCCAGAAGGCATCATAGGTGTAAAACTCAAGCAGAAAGGGAGTGCTTTCTTAACATTTAAACCAAATCTCAGTAATTACACATGAGTAGCATAGCTAGGAGACAGACAGAAGTGCAACAGCCCCAGGATCAAAATTTTGGGGAGAGTGATCAGTCAATCCAGATTGATCTTTAGTGTAATACCTGCTTTTAAGAAATGGTACTGCATTTGCAGTCAAACGTGAGTGCTATAGCACTGTGTGTGGTCTAAACAGTCACAACTGTTTCCAATTTTGTAACAGTTTGCTACAATTTGAAAGTAAAACAAAAAAAGAATAATTTTGTTAACTAAAACCTGAATGATGTAACCCTCCATGAAGGAAGGGTAAAAACTGTAGCAATTTATTTTGTTTTAAATAAAACATGAGTGCAGAAGTGCTCTCTGTAGGCAGGTATAAACTATAGCAACTGTTTGCTACAGCTTAAAAGAAGAAATGTTTTTTTAAAGTAAAATATGTTAAAAAGAGCATTAGAGGTAAGGTGCAGAAGTGGGGTCTGAATGGCTGGGGCTGGAGGAAGGGGGCAGGTTTTGCATCCAGCCACCTGGTTGTTGTGCCAGTAGAAGGAACATCCATTTATTTTATTTATTTATTTGTGTATGTATGTATTTATGTATGTATTTATTTATTTATTTTGCTGGCATGGTGCATAGATTGCTTATGGCTTTATAAAGTTCTTTTTTGTTCTCCCTGAGACACCTGACATTGAGAAGATCCACTTTTATGCAATTCCGTTAGATGATCTCTGCCTAAAAAATGGACAATGTTGGCAAGGAAAACTTAATCCAGTATGCAAATACCTTGAAATGAAAGGAGAAGGCCATGCTCCCAATGTCACAAATAATTTAACCAGTTGTTGAAGCTAATTATTTTTTCTTTATACCTAGGCAACATTCTTGGAGAAGAAAATATTTCAGTTTCTTGCCTGCATTTGCCACATACTTGGAGAGCTCTGTGATGTCACATCGCATGCACTTTAGAATTTGTCAGCCAAGATATTTCACTCCCAAGTGAATTACCATTGTATAATAGTCATATATGTTTGGTGAAATGTGTGACGTTCCCACTCTGGGCCAATAATCAAGGAGCCTGAATCCTCACCACTGACACTGGAGATGGGACATGCACTTGGAATAAAAATGGATGCAGTCAGTATTTCCAGATGCAGACCTCTCTGCATCAAGCACAATTTCCCTTAAGAGCACACAGGGCACACACTCTGCCCAGGTCAGGGTGTCTCTGCCTGTCTCTCCCCAGGTCCCCAAGAAGATTTCCCACCAGTATAGCTGTAGGGTTAGGTCCTCAGCTGGAGTTTCCAAGCCAAGTCCTCCAGACTGTCTCTGTAAGACCAGTGCTTTGTGTTTCTGCCCCAAGTAGCTGATACACACACATTGTGAGATTTCATTTTCCACATACCCACAAACACCGGGAAAAGCTGGCACAGATTTACCTATTGTGCCCCCTTCTGCTCACAGTATAAGGTAGTTATCACCACCACCAGACACACCACAATCAGCTACTCTAAGGCCCTTAACAATCATACAGTGTAATATGAATACTAGTACAAATGGTAGTAGTTGACCAAAGCAGCTAGGCCTTCTGGAGTGGCCCACACAGTGTCACCAAATAAATATAATCACTCTCAAAGCTTAAGTACTTTCTATAAATGACCAGTCACAATGAAAGTTTAAATATATTTAATAAGAAATAATAAAAGAACAAGAAAATACAAAATATATATCTACAGTAAATCACAGAGTTCAAATCAAAGGAAATATTGAAAATAACATTGATGGACAGACTTGTACAAATAAAGAAAAACAATCTCTAAACTTAGCTTCACTGTATTTCTGACGGAATCTATGAGAATTACTATTACCTAATAACTTACGTGATAGAGAAAGGCACAATGAAATACATGAACAGTCTTTCTAGTCAGGCTCTCCAAAACAGAATACTCCATACTCAGAGATTACGCCCTGTAAAATATAATATCCAAGATGGCTTGCATAATGACCACATCTAGTTAAATGACTCTAGGTTCTCACGATATCCCTTTTTGAAGCTGAGACAGCAATTTAGCCAAAACTGCTGCAATACATGTCTAAATGTTTATGGAGTGTCTGATGCTTCCTCTTTTTAAGGCTTCTTCCAGATCCACCATCTCCGGTCCTAGTCAGCAATATGAGGTGTCATTTTAAAGGTTTAACAGCTCATTTACATTTCCCTTATTTTTCTTAATGTAAGCTAGCTGGTTAACCTCTGCTGTCTCAGTTTCCTCTATTAAAACATATACACTTAATTCAGTTACAATAATACTTGTACATTTCTTTTCATTCCAGTAGGGTGCACTGTTGATTTATTTATTTTTATTTATTTGACATTTGTTAACCAGGTTAGTCCGTCTGGGTAAAGACCCTGTTTCAGAGAAGATCCGAGGAGAAAAGCTCCAAAAAACAGTTACATAAAATTTGAAAGGATACAGGAGATCAAAAATTATAACAATAACAAAGTATACAAAAAAGAAAATTCTTAAAAGTATGACTCTAAAAACTGTAAAATTTTATACATACTTTTTTTAGACAGGAATAGTATGAATGAAGATAAGTCAGAAGAGAAACAAAATGCTAATAGTGTGAGATAGGAAGACAACTAAAGAGAGAGGCTGAAGTGTGGAGGAGAGGCAGAGAAATATTCTAAGTTAGAAGGAGTATACAAAAACATAGTAGGTAGGATATAAGTGAAAGACTATAGCAGACAGGAATTAAGTGAATGACTATTGAGAGGGAGATTGACAGGTAGCGATAATAGCGGGTTAGAAGAGAAATGTTAAGGTAGAATTGGAAGGTATGAATATAGGATTATGTTGGGTCATTGCAAAGGCATAGCCATTCCTTCTTGTAGTTAGCTTTTAGTGCAGTTTTAAAGGGGCTGGATTTAGTGATATATCTGCTATGAGGTGAAAGTTTGCTCCAGGCTTAGCGATGGAGTAGCTATAGAGTAGTTTGCCAACATTTTTTGTTGGGCATATAAACCTGTAGTATGTTTTGTTGAGAGCTAAGAAGAGCATGGTTGGGAGTGTATGGCTGGATGAGTGTGGAGAGAGAGGGTCAAAAAGAAGGATTGCGTAAGTCAGAATATGCTATGAGGAGCTGTGATAGTAGAATGTGGTGGTGAAATTCCAACCACTGCAGGTTTTTTAAGGCTACACAGTGATGGGTGTGGTAAGATAGGTTTGATGCAAATCTTGCAATTTTGCTATAAGTAATTTCCAATTTAGACAGAAGATTAGATTGAAGATCTGTGAGTATAGAGGCTCCATAGAGTAATGTGGGGAGAAGAAAGGATTGGGTAAGGGAAAGTCTGGAGGAATGGGTGAGGAATTTTTTATGTCTGTAAAAGAGTCCACGTTTTTGGTGAGTTTTTTTAAAGCATTGTTGAATGCGAAGATCAAACTTAAGGTGGTCATTAATAGTAATGCCAAGGAGCTTTGTATGAGGTTCAGAAGAAATGGGTATGTTATTCAAGGATGAGACAGTAAAGGTAGTTTGATGGTGTTGGAGGCTAGAAGGGAGAAATAGGATAAGTTTTGTTTTCTTGGGGTTTAGTACCAGTTGGTTAGCAGTGAGCCACTTTTCGACAGAGTGAAGGGAGTCTTGGGTGAGGGTATGGAGGTGAGTAATCTCACTAGAGGGGGAGATGATAGTGGAATTGACAGCATATTGAATAATAGTAGATAGTGGGAAAGAAGAGTGAAGGTCATTAATAAAGATATTGAAAAGTAGGGTCCAAGGATAAAGCCTTGGGGTCCCCAGTTTGAACAGATAAAAAGGGAGATAAGATTGATTGTCATTTAACTGCCTGAAAATGATCTGACAGGTAGCTGGAAAACCAAGACAGAGTAGAGTTAGAAAGGTTAAGTGAAGCTAGTTTGGATAGGAGTATTCTGTGGAAAACCATGTTGAAGGTTTTGGGAAGATCAGGAAACAAGCTGGACACTAATTCATTATTATCACGGGATTTTGCAATGGTGTTTATGAAGGATATAAGAGTGGTAGGAGTACTATGTTTAGGGTGGAAGCTATGCTGGAGGGGGTGAGAAGGTTTTCATTAAGTAGGTGATCAAGGAGCATTTGTGGATGCATTTTCTAACATTTTAGACAGAGGGGATAGAATAGCAATTGTTAAGAAATGTGAGGGGTCAGTTGCATTGCCACCTTTGTGAAGAGGCATGACATAGAATTTTTTCCAGATATTAGGCACAGTGTTTTCCTGAATGGATCTATTGATTAGTATGGAAATTGAGAAAGCAACTGAGTTTGCGGCTATTATTAGCAATTGTGGAGGTAAATTATCTACTGATGGGGAACAAGTTTTAAGTTTAGAGAGGAGGCACTTGATGTACATAGTGGAGACAGATTTGAGAGAGAAAATGGTAGAGTGGGGGAAAACAGTAGGTGCAGGGTCAGTGATAGTATCATCTTTGGTCAGGCTGTGGATCAAGTCAATAAAGAAGGAATTGATGAGAGCAGCAGTGTCTAAGGGAGAGATGTTAGGGCAGGGGTTAGGGGAAGATGGACATCCTGGATGTAATCGCTTGTTTACAGACTGCCAGAATTTTGGGGGATTAGAGTGAGGGTTATTTAGTGCTTGTTGGAAAAAGTTTTGTGTATCAAGGGTAACCTTTTTTTGGTTAAGTTATGGAGCTGTCTGTAGGTTTGAGGATCAGTGGGGGATTTGACATTTTTCCATATTTTCCATACACTATCTCTCTGTTTCATGAGTGCCCTGGTGGCTTGAGTTAGCCAGGGAGAAAAATGGGTTTTGATTCTTAGTTTCCTAATGGGTGCAAGAGAGTTGAGTGTTTCAATGAAGATGTTGTTAAATGATAGGACTGCATCTTCAAGGAGAATATGGGAGAGAAAGGACCAGTTAATGGAAGAGACCAGATGGTTGAATGTATCAGGGTTAAAACTGGAGAGTTTTTGACAGTCTCTATAAAGTTGGGGTTTATGGAGTTGGGGACAGTGTCTAGTAATGAAGGTAGGATGGTGATCACTAAGGGAGTCTGGCAGAATAGAAGGGTTATGATAAAGATTGGGGCTGGAAATGAGGATCCAGTCAAGAGTGGAACCTAAGTTAGTGTGTTTGTTAATCTGAGTTGGAGTAGAGTTTAGCTGGGAGAAGCCAGAGAGATGAATGGTGGAGTTTGGGGGATCAGTATCAAGGGCATTCCAATCAATGTTTACATTACCCATAATAATGGTTTTGTGGCAGATATTTTGAGAGATCTAGGAGAGTAGGTGTTCAAAGATAAGGATATTATTCCCTTGGGGGATGTAGATGGATACAATGTCTAGCTTTTAATGGGTGTTAATTACACAGTTGGCTATGAGAATTTCAGCTGGGTGAAAGTCTGAAGCAGAAATTGAGAGAGGGTATAGTACTTTGGTTAGAGTATAGAATTGCAACACTTCCACCTTTCTTTTTAAGGTGATCTTGGGGGAGGATGTTATACCCAAAAACAACAAGCTCCAAGAAGCAAAAACTAGAATACTGGAACACAACACAAGCAGCACAGACTGTTTGAATGTCTTTAATTCTGGTACCTCGGCCTTCGTGGATGTTATAGCCTGGTGGAAGTATTTCAGTGTTAGATATTTGGGGCTTAAGCCAGGTTTCTGAGTGACACAAAATATCAGGGGTATGTGAGGACAACCATGCATGGAAGAGAGAGAGACTTTATTAGTTATACTCTGAATATTCAAAGCTATAAAAGATAGATTTTGGTTGGAGTGGAAGACAGAGGCTGGGAGGATATTTTAGTTTTGAGATTCTAAAGGTGTGTGGGACAAACAGGGAGAGAGAAGCTTTGGTTGGGTCCAGGGTTAGTATTTATGTTGCCTGATAGCAATATGTTTGCAATATACAATCTAAGGGAAAGAAGGGGGTTAATTTGCAGGTAGTGTCTTATTTTGATCTTGCTTATGAGTGTAGGAGGAAGGAAGAGTTTGAAGGTATGTAAGGCAGTGTTTGAGAGAAAAGAGATAGGACTATAGGGAAGGAATGGGCAGCAGATGGAGTGTCTAGGGGATGTAATAGTAGGAGGTAAGTTATTTGGTGGGAGAGTGAGTAGATAAGAGGTGGCAGAAGAGATTAGTAGGAGAATGGATGTGATAAGAATAAGCAGTTAAAGGTGAATTATAAGGCATGATTTAGAGTTAGACATAATGTTGGAAGTTGGGAGGTGTGTAGGAGGTTATTGAGTAGGAAGAATTGGAACAAGAGATGGAGGAGAAGAAAGGTATATGTAGTAGCGCGGATTAAATTAGATATGCAGGTAGTGGTAGATAGTTGGTGAGTGTAGGAGGAAGTCAAAATGTGGGGAGGGCTGTGGTCAAACTAGATATGGTGGAAGACGTAGGTGATTGGTGAGTGTAGGAGGAAGTGGAAGGGTGAGGAGGGAGTGGGTCAAAGGATGAAACGTATTAACCAAATGAAAGTGGGGGTGGGTAGGAATGGGGATAGGGTTGGAAAGCAGATTGAAGCCAAGCATAGTGTAACGTAGCGAGGGTGAATGGAGCAGGTATGAGCCCCAGACAGATGTAGGAGTGGAAGAGAACTGCATAAGCAATCAATTACATGTGAGTAATGAATCACAAGTTTAGAGAAGTAGCTGTCGAGTGCGTAGGAATAGTTGCAGAAAAAAGAGAGAAGGAACTTAGTTGCAGTAAAGTGCGGGCTGTGGGAAAAAGGTAGGGGAAAGTACCTTTTAAG
Organism: Protopterus annectens; assembly: GCF_019279795.1. NCBI lineage: Eukaryota > Metazoa > Chordata > Ceratodontiformes > Protopteridae > Protopterus > Protopterus annectens. Next base: position 1,263,714,572 of record NC_056729.1, read on the forward strand.
AGGGGGATTAGGTACAATGTAAGAGTCAATAAGAGTATAGCCTAAGATAATAAGAATGCTAGACTAAAGAAGGGGTAGAGTACAAGACAGTAGGACAGAGATGAAAAAGCAATAGATAATGTTAGCTGTGTAAAACTATGGGCAGGGGAGAGATAATGAGATTGTGAGTAAATTGTAAAAGCTATGTGAACCTAGGAAAGGAGTGGGGAAGAGAAAAGGATGGAGAGCTGTAGTTGTTGATAGATTTTAGCACAAGCAAACTACACAAATACATTGTCCGCACAAACATCTGTAAAAAGCAGTTTGATATACAATGACATATAATTATTTACAAAACTTCAGCTATCTGTGCTGGCACAAGTCATACATCCACTGCCCTACTTCTCCTAGCATTGCTGGTAGTACCTCCTAATGTCACCCCCCCCCCCCTTTGAAGACTCAAGCTACTTTTTTTTTAAGTGACCCTTGAGAAACATGGCTTAAGAGAAGCCTGTCTATGAATATGTTACTCCATTCTTGGTCTTGAGAGCCCATCTACATTGACATTGCTGACCTCACTATGGTGTAGTGTCATGTTATATGCCTGCAATCCTAAGATCTACCTTAATAACTTGGCATTTTGCTGGATAGCTGTATGTACCCATGTTAAGGGACTGTGGTCTGTAACTACAGTGAATTTCCTTTCATACATACAAAGCCAAAGTTTCTGCAGTGCCCATAGTATGGCTAGACATTCCTGTTCTACAGCTGCATAACATTCATCCTTGGGTTGGAGTCTGTGGCTGAGATATACCACTAAGTGCTCTTCTCCTTCTGGGGAAACCTGGCTAAGTACAGTCCCACCACATGATTTGAAACATCCACCTGTGCAACAAATTCTTTGTTGTAATCTTGACTGGCTAACACAGGGAGCCCTCTCAAAGATCCTATAAGCTTCTGGAATGCATGCTCACATGCTGGGGACCTCACTACCTTATCTGTCCTGTTTTTCCTTATCAGGTATGTGAGGGGAGCAGCTATTTTTACTATAATTGGGAACAGACTTTCTATACTACCCTGCTGTCCCTAATAATGCCCTCATCTGCTTTTTGGTAACACAGGCAGGTTATGCCCAAATGGTTTCCACTTTGGCAGGTTTTGGCCTGATCCCCACCACTCCCCAATCTATGTCTCAGCTAGGAGACCTCTGCCATACCCACCTGACACTTACTGGGCTTAATGATCAGCCCTGCCCTTTGCAGTCTGATCGGCACCTCCCTGATATGTTGAAGGTGCTCTTGGCAGGAATGGCTGTAGATGGCAATATCATCCAGGTAAGCCAGGGCATAATCTCCTGATCCTGCTATTTTATGATCTACCAGCCTCTGGAACATGACTGGGGCATTTTTCATCCTAAAGGGCATCTTCATGAACTTATACAAGCCAAAAGGAGTCAAAAAGGCTGACCTCTCTCTAGCATTGGGAGTCAAGGGCACCTGCCAGTAGCTCTTTATCAGATCACTAGTGGTTAGATTCTTAGCTCCCACCAACATTCTCTAAGGCTTTGTCTGTCCTAGGCATGGGGTAGGCATCTGACTCTGTGTGACTAAGTAGTCTTCTGTAGTCCACACAAGACCTGGTACCGCCATCCTTCTTTGGTATCAGCACCACTGGGGAGGCCCAGGGACTGCTGGACTCCTGGATTTCTCCCATTTCCAACATCTCCTGTATCTCTTCCCTCAGAGTCTGTTAGGCACAATTGGGCACCCTGGAGGGGCCTGCTGGATAGGTCTTTGGAGCATGTATCCACATGATGCTGCAACAGGTGGGTGCACCCTGGTTTCTCAGTGAACATGTACCCAAATGTCAGTAACAATGCTCTGATTTCTTGAACCTGAGTAGGGTATACTGACTGGGACATGTCTACCCTTCCACTGAGGTGTCAGTCCAAGCCTCACTGAGGAGATCATTCACCAGATCCCCCTCAGACTCCTCCTGCCACAATTTTAAATACTCAGCACAAGGTCCTCCTTATCATGGTAATGCTTCATCATGTTAACATGGTACAATTTGTGCTCTTGCCTCTTGCCAAGCAGTTCTACCATGTAGTTAACATCACTGACCTTCCTTACCACTTTGAAGGGTCCCTCCCAAGCTGCCTGCAGCTTATTATGTCTGACAGGAATGAGCACCATCACCTGCTGTCCCTCAGCATACTCTTTGGCTTAAGCATTCCTGTCACACCAGACCTTTTCATGCTGTTGGGCTCCTGCCAGGTTATCCAGGCCAAACCCTTGAGCTCCATAAGCCTTGTCCTGAGGTTTAGGAAATATGCCACAGCAGACTCCTTGTGAGATTCACACACAGCCTCCCACTCATTATGAGTCAAATCTAAAGGTCCCCCTCACTGTATGCCCATACAGAAACTCAAAGGATGAAAAATCTGTGGATTCTTGGGGTACCTGTCAGTAAGAAAACAACAGATGGGACAAATATTTGTCCCAGTCTACTTTAAACTGGTCTGAAAATGTTCATAGCATGGTCTTTAGTGTAGAGTTTAACTTCTCCACAAAACCATTAGTCTGGGGATAGAAAATTAGTTGTCTTTAGATACTTCACTCCACAGTGCTTCCACAGACAAGCCAGCAAGTCTGACATGAAATTCGCACCTCTGTCAGTCAGTATTTCTCTCAGGGACACCTACCATGCTGAAAATCTCTAGCAAAGCATTTGCCACCTTCTCTGCCTTGATGGAGGACAGAGCCACCACCTCAGGGTATCTAGTAGCATAATCTACTTACCACTTCTTCCCTGTGGAACTTGGGGTAGTCAGAGGCCTCATAATATCCAGAGCTACTCTCTGAAATGGCACCTCAATCACAGGCAAAGACATCAAAAGAGCTTTGACTTTGTTTTCTGCCTTGCCTACTTTTTTGCACTGATCACAGGTCCTGCAGTACCATTACATCCCTGGCAATCCCAGGCTAATAAAATATCTGCATAATACATCTCTTGTTATGATTTATGCCCATATTACCTGCAAAAGGAATGTAATGGGCTATGGTTAGAAGTGCCAGACAGTATGCTCTGGTTACTACCAACTGCTGTATTACTTCATCTCCTAGCTCTCCCTAAGAGCTCCACTCTCTATACAGTAACCCTTGGTTCCAGGATACAGACTCCCCTTTTCCTAGAGAATAGGTGCCTCCCTAGCTACCTCCCTCAAGCCTTGTAATGTAGGGCATGAGAGTTAAGCCTTTCTCGACTCTTTCTTTGTAGGTTTTCCCAGCTCCTCTTATACAGGAAGTCTGGTATCTTCTGTCAGCCTGGCTACTACTAACGACCTCTGATCTTGCAGTCTTCTTGTCCAAGGAAACATATGAGTACCTACCAGCAGCTGTGGCTCATCTTTGGACTCACCTCTACAGGGCAAATTGCTCCCTGAATTAGCCACATCACCAGTCCTAGCTTTAGGTGTGGGGTGTGTCTGGGTCTCCCACAAGTTACCAGACCCACATGCTTGTCTCCAAGCCTGACTGAATGTCACTGCATGCACACAAGGTATTACATTATCAAAACCATTCCCTATTAAGACATCTGCAGGGATATCCTCAAACATACCTACTTGTTTGTTTTCTTTACCCCCCTCCTAGTCAAGGTGAACCCTGGCCAAAGGCATTTGGAATGTGATCCCTCCTAAAGATCTGACTGGACTGGACTTCCCAAGCAAGTACTATGCCTGTTTAACCACTGCAGGCTTCACAATGGTTATATCTGAGGCTGTGTCTCTCTTGGCAGTGGCCTGTTTTCAATCCACCAAGATATGATACAAACTTTGATGGTAGTTTCGTACCCCTGTTGCCTCCAGACAACTTACCACTGGCATTATGTTATTACTACTTTCAGGGTCTTCCACCTTTTGTTCCCCACCTTGCATCCACTGAAATCTATATGCTACATAGCCCCACTGGTTACATTTAAAACATTCAACCCTTGATCCTGGCTGTGTACCTCAACTAGTGGCTTCCTCTGTTACTAGTGGACTCCGGTGGGGTGGTTTAGGCTGCCCACCATGGGTTCCCTTATATCCATGTGCAGTGCTGGTTATCTCTTTCCTGTCCTCTGATGCCCTGCTTGTTAAGTAGAGATCTTATTTTCCCCCCAGGTCATCTGAGAGTTGCATTCTCTGCCTGCCAACCAGATTCTCATATCCTCAAGCAAAGCACTAAGGGCTTATTTCCTCATCAAAATGTATGCCAGCCTGTCAAAAGTGGTGACCTGACACCCTCTCACCCACCTATTAAAATAAGTGCTTAGTTTAGCAGTATAATCACATACACTTTCATCACCTTGTGTCTATGCTTAAAAAATGTTTTTCATGTATGCTTTGGAAGTTAACTTAAAACATTCCAGTAAGCATCATTTTACTTTATCATAGTTTAAACAATTAGTATCAGACAATTTGGAAACAGCAGTTACAGCTTTACCATAGAGTAAGAGGGGTCAGGAACTGTACTCAGAGCTCTTGGACAACATTATACTGTTTACATACTCTTTCAAATGTATGAATGAAATTATTAACATTATTGTGGTGGAATGGTAGTGTTGTTACCTCACAACAAGAAGTTCTTCAGTTTGATTCTTGGCTGGGGTGCCTTCTGATATCCTGTTTGTCTGGGTTTAATCTGGGTGTTCCAGTTTTCTCCCACATTACAAAGACATGTGTCTGGACCATTTCACTCTGACCCTCCACTGAAAATTAGATGTGTTCCAATTCAGACTTTTCCGATAAACAAATGTTATATAGTAAATAAAAATCATCCTCTGTAAACTTCTGAAGATGTTTACTGACCTTTATTGTTTCTAGGGTTCAGTTATTTCCTTCCTCATTAAATCCATGACCCTGACAAAGAGTCAGCATCTCCCTGTCATGTTGGTACTGTTTCTCATTTCTTCGATTTTCAAATGCTGCAGTGTGTCTTCAACCTCCAAGCACCACAGTCTCTACTCTGCTTCTGATTCTATTTGTTTCTCCTTTTCTTCAGCTTCTAAATGCCACAGTCTCTCTGCCAATTCTAATTCCATCCCCAGATTCAGCAATCAGCCATGTAGGAATAACTTATTTCTGCATGGGAGGGACCGTTCCTGTTCAGCACGGCAGCGCGTCATGCATACGTATGAAGGCGTGCTGCCATGATGTAAAATGGACATGTTCCATGTACGAGTGCAGAGGGTGTGTCTGAGAGCAGAGCTCTCACAATACGCATGCCCCCTGCACTCCAGAATTGCCTTTCGGCAATTTAAAATGAGAGAGAATACTCGTAACACCACAAACCTGTCAGGCTAAGAAATCTGGTCAAAGCCATAAGGGACAATTGTCCCTACCAAGGCAAAAGTGGATAGAATAACACATATAGCATAAGCATATAGGGCACACCTCCCAACCTGTCAGAGTAAGGAATGTGGACAAAGCCAAAAGGGACAATCTTCCCACAAAGCAGAAAGTTGATAGAATAACAGATTCAGCTTTAGCAGGGATATTCTGAAGGGTAAAAATAAAAAAACCCCCACAACAAATACATTTTTTTTATAAATGTGATAAAATTTAAGTGTAGCTGTGTGGATGTGCCCATTGCTTAGCTACGCTTAGTCCAGTTTAAACAGCACAAGAAGTTAAATAGCAAGAGACATCCAAATTAAGAAGTACTGCAAGAGTGTAGTGGTTAAAGCGTATGCTTTGCAAACAACCATTCCTGGTTTGATCCCACTGTAACCAATTTGCATTTTACATGTCAAAGCAGTACATAAACATTTTTTTTATAATTAGATACAAAATAACATATATTTGTTAACCAGAGTACTGTAGTAGGTCCAGATGTGAGGTGTCAGTGTAATAAAGTTGTGAAACCCCCATATAAACACAAGTGCCCCAAACAGTATAGTCACACGTGAATAAATGTAATGAAAGCACATTGGGAGATGTCAGGGACAGTAAGCACATTTATATGTAGTGAATGATGAATCAATCCCATACAGCAGATAGTTTATAAAATAAAAAAGCAATACTAAGCATTGCATATCTCTGCTTACCAGGTATAAGCATTGTGCAATTATGACTGCTAAGCAATGAGTAGCCCAGCTAAGTGGATTTTCCCATTGTTAAGCAATGCTGAATGTGCCCCTTTAAGCACTGCCAACCTTAGCTAAGCAGGTTTGCCCATAGCTTAGCTTAGCTCAGCGTGTTCAAAACCATCCAGTCATGGCAAAGGGCAGGAAATTGGAAGTATTTAAACCCTGCAGGTGGGAATACAGCTCATAACAGGTTGCAGCTTCCCACTGTAGGCAGTATGGCAGGTATTGGCAAGGGCATTCACTTCTGCGTACAGCACTAGGGCATACAGGAGTCCAAGGTCATGGTAGGACTCTTGGTAAATAACCATGATGAGAGACTGCTGCAGGGCCAGTACCAGGGCTCCCAATATAAAGTGGAAGCCTGGGACCATCTCATGTGTAATCTCACCAGTGCCACTGGTGTCCCTCAGACTAGTGAACAGGTCCAGCACCACAATGCCAACTTGAAATGGAGGAAGAGCGAGCTTTTGGATGCGTGGGTCCAAGAAGCAAGGCAGAGGCATGATGTCCCAGCAGTGTGTAAGTATTCATATCAATAACTGTTTACCAAAGTCCAGCCTGTGTATGTAATAGATAGGTAAGCCTAAATATTTATCTATTCCCTTTACAGCTACAGCTGAGTGGGTTGTGAATCAGGAAGCCCATGCTAGTAGGTCGCAAAGGCTCTGTCGCAAGGCTGGTGAGTGCAATCCAGCTTGTAGTAGTCATACCAAATAAATATAAAGTGTTAAAAAGTCACCTGGCAGTATAAAAACTGTGTATGGTTTGTACTGAATAAACCAGACAATATGACAGTAATAGTCCCATATAGGTGATATTTCAATAAAACTGTAACTGCCTGGCAATAAAGTTCTAAATCCTGGACTGGTTGTGTTTACTCTGGTATTGTAATGCATTTAGTGTTGCAGTCTCTGAATAGTAATATTGTGTTAACCACTGTTACCCACACTGTGCTACATAAAAATATGTCTAGGAATGTCTGTATAAGACTGTTGTAAGTACAAGGTCTGAGTGTACAACCAAGAGAGACTTAAGACATAAAACACTGAAAGAACAGACAGCAGTTTCTAAATAGCTCACTCTGATGAAACTTGAATTGTTGTGTTTTTAGCACACGCAGCCATGGTTTGAATCCTGGGAGTGGAAGTAAGCTGTATGCATAATCATACCTCTCAGCTGTACAAATTTTCACAGAATGTCCAGATAATTGGCTCATATTTTTGTCCTGTTCCTCTGTCTCCCTGGCAAAGCACTAGGATGATCCCAGAATTGTAGCCACAAAATAATGACATACATTTGATTTGCAGACCTCCAATCCTTCAGAAAAAGTATATTAAACCAAATCCTGTTACTCTAGCAACTCTCCAAGTTTATAAGAGCAATATTCAAAATATGTTCCTATTTGTACCCCCCATGTTGTCAAGTTTGTCCAGAGTGTGTGCATTAAGAAATTGAGAGGTATGTGTATAATATTAACTAGGAATCTGGGAATATGTGTAGTAACAGTCAGGTAGTGCTCCCCTATAGGTCTTTCAGATAAGAAAACTGTAACTGCCTGGCAATAAAGTTTTAAATCCTGGACTGGTAGTGTTTACTCTGGTATTGTATGGCCTGACATGTAGCATTCACCAACATCTGATATCAGAATAATACTGTTGTATCAACCATTGTTTCTCACACTGTGCTACATAAAAATGTATCTAGAAATGTCTGTACAAGACTGTTGTAATTACAAGGTCAGATTGTACAACCAAGAGAGACTTACAAAGAAAACACTGAAGAAGCAGACACTGATGTCTAGATAGCTCACTCTGATGAAACAGAAATTGTTGTATTTTTAGCAGGCATAGCCATGGTTCAAATCCTGGGAGTGGTAGTAAACGGTATGCATAATCATACCTCTCAACGGTACATATTTTCCCAGAATGGGCAGATATTTGGTTCATATTTTTGACCTGTTCCTCTTTTTTTCTGGCAAATCAGTGGTATGATCTCAGGAGTGTAGTCATCAAATAATGACATGCATTTGAGTGTCAGACTTCAAATCCTTCAGAAAATGTATATTAAAACAAATCCTGTTACTCTAGCAACTGTCTAAAAGTTTATAAGAACAATATTCAAAATATGTCCCTATTTCTACCCCCATGTTGTCATGCTTTGTCCAGATGTTGTGCATGAACACACTGAGAGGTGTGAGCAAAATTACAACTAGGAATCTGGGAATATGTGTAGAAACAGTCGGGTAGTGTTAACAAACATTCCCTCCACAGGTCTACCAGGTAAGAGAAGTAGAGTTTAGCTATAAGACAGTTGAAGTATACACTGTGTATAAACATACCACTGCCCAAACCAAGGCCATAGGGTATTGTAATAATACCTATAAAGTAATGATTAGAGAAATGATCATTAAAGTTGTGAGCACTGCAAGAATATATAAGTTGTTAACTGACATATCCCCCCACCATATCTGCAACAATAATCTAAACACACAAATCAATGGATATGTTTACACCAAACCTATTGTTGAGACATATGTTCTATTGTTCAACAAATATTGAAATGTGTTTCTATTAATGTTCCATGTTGAAACACTATCATTGGTGGTCTTTTGCTATCAGTGTAACCTGAATGCTGTTGCAATGGCCACTGTGGTTCCATATATGCATGTATTCTGGTTGCGATGCAACTGTTCTAAATCTGGTGTTTTGGGTTAATGGGAATATCTATGCATGCTGTTATAACTAATCCTGGATTGTGTTGACTATTACTAACCCACATATGTTCTAAAACTGTAACATCATAGCATGTTTGGGAAGGCCGGACTGAGCAGACCCACCTCTCCCACCTCATCTGGCCATGGCAACAGGCCCCAGCACATCTGGGACCCACCCCAGGACCTCCTTGCCTTCTGGTTTTGGACCACTTTTGGGTGGAACCACCTAAGGGGATGGGGCTTGTCCCCCTTGGAGCGAGTGCCGAAGTCAGGTCCAGGGATTGGTACATAGCAAGCTCCAAAGGGAGTTTGGAGATTGGCTACCCCAGCTTGAGGGCCACGTGGTGCAATTAAAGAGTCAGCCTGCACTTTCTGCTCAGCCCACAGCACAGCCACCTGCAGGGCCGTGAAAGTTCAGTAGTGACTCCCCATGGATGGGGAACTCAGTCCCACTGTTTCCACTTGGGGGCTCATGGGCTTCAAATTTCCAAACACTCCTCCCCATCCAAGGTGTTTACCCCCTCACATGTGTCATATACTGCCCCGTATGTTATCTTGTCTGTCTTGTCTGTCTTCCTACCCAACCTACCTTCCCAAATATACCTACTGTCCTTCCTCAACATCCCACCCTCACCTTAAAAAACAAAAAGGGCAATCTGTTCCACAAAAAATGTTTGCACCATACATAACTGTCCATTTCACACACATGTCCACTGGACACATGTAATCTGGTCTAACTGGCTTCACAACACATTATCGTTGTCCTCACCCCTCTCTCAGGAGTTTGAGTGTCCAAATATACCTCCAAATTTAGCATATATGCACAGCTGTTGCTGTAGAAGAAATGGACAGCTATAGACCTTCCCTACACCTGTCCTGCACATCCCCAGCTACTTTCCCTGTTGTCATTCCCTCTTTGTGCCCCACTTTTCACCACTTTCCTATCACCCCTTTTTTTCTTTTAAAGAAATTAGCACGGGGTAAGCAAGAGTAAGCTCTTTTAAGCAGGAGTAAGTAGAGTTAAGCCTGTTTGCATGGCACTAAGCAATGCCTATACAGATTAAGCACTTTTCCAGCTAATTGTCTGTAAGCATGTTTAACCAGAAGTTAACATTGTTTACCATCATGCAAACCCACGCAAACCCACTTCCAATTGCTTAAAAGTGCTTTAATCACTCTGTATCCAACAGCCCTTGTTCTGCCCAGCAACAAAATAATCAGCCCTTGGCAGTCTCGAACCCAGGACCCTGCATAATATAGCCAAAGTAAGTTACCACTAAGCCATAGACATGGTTGATGTTTTCTCAAACATATCATGCAGCACAGTCATTCAACAGTAGAGAAAATGTATATGTATATATATATATATATATATATATATATATATATATATATATATATGTATATATATATATATATATATATATATATATATATATATATATATATATATATATATATATATATACATGTATATATGTAGACATACCTGTCTATACATACATATATATATATAAATATATATATATATATATATATATATATATATATATATATATATATAGAGTGCATTCGGACATTGGATCCACTCTCTGAACCTCTCACTGCAAAACAACTGACCAAAGGCACTGTAAATGGGGATGAAGGGGCCCATAATAAGGATCTCTTGTACTTATTGCCATTATCTCTTCCTCCACAGC